>NW_027227946.1:0-54286 GCF_037783145.1 Equus przewalskii
CGCCACATGGTTCTGGCACGTCTGAGAGGTGGATCCGGCATGCCCGGAAGGTCATCCCAGAGAGTCCTCCAAGTGGTTCTGGCATAACACGCAGGTGATTTTGGCGTGTCTGGCAGGTTGTTCCCTTGTGCTTGGCAGGTGGTTCAGGCTTGGCCGGCAGGTGGTTCCAGACTGTCCAGGACGTGTTTCCAGCTTCTCCGGCAGGTGGTTCTGGTACGTCTGAGAGGTGGTTCCGCCATGGCTGGCAGGTGATTCCGGACCGTCCCCCAGGTGGTTCTGGCATAGCCAGCAGTTGATATTGGCCTGTCCGGCAGGTGGTTCCAGCGAGTCGAACAGGTGGCTCCGGCGTGCTCGGCAGGTGGTTCCGGTCTGTCCGGTAGGTGATTCCGGCGTGTCCGGCACGTGCTTCCGGCACGTCTGAGAGGTGGTTCCGGCATGCGCGACAGGTGATTTCGGAGTGTCCGCCAGGTGGTTCTGGCGTACCCGGCAGGTGATTTTGGCGTGTCCGGCAGGTGTTTCTGGCGAGTCGAGCAGGTGGCTCCGGCATGCTCGGCAGGTGCTTCCGGCGTCTCCGGCACGTGGTTCTGGTGTGTCTGAGAGCTGGTTCCGGCATGTCCAGCAGATGATTCCGGAGTGTCCGCCAAGTGGTTCTGGCATACCCGGCTGGTGATTTGGGCCTGTCAGGTAGGTGGTTCCGGCGAGTCGAGCAGGTGGCTCCGGCGTGCTCGGCAGGTTGTTCAGACGGGTCTGGGCGGTGTTTTCCATCTGTTCGGGGTGTGGTTCCAGCATCTCATGCACATGGTTCTGGCACGTCTGAGATGTGGTTCCGGCCGGCCCGACAGGTGTTTCCACAGTGTCCGCCAAGTTGTACTGGCATAGTTGGCAGGTGATTTTGGCATGAGCGGCAGGTGGTTCCAGCAAGCCGGACAGGTGATTCTGAAGTGTTCCCCAACTGGTTGTGGCGTAGCCGGCAGGTGATTTCTGCGTGTCCGGCAGGTGGTTCTGGCGAGTCGAGCAGGTGGTTCCGGCGGGCTCGGCTGGTGCTTCCGGGGTCATTGGCACGGGGTTCTGGCATGTCTGAGGGGTGGTTCCTGCATGCCCGGCAAGTGATTCCGGAGTGTTCGCCAAGTGGTTCTGGCATAGTCGGCAGGTGATTTTGGCATGTCGGGCAGGTGGTTCAGGCGAGTTGAGCAGGCGGTTCCAACGTGCTTGGCAGGTGCTTCCGGCGTCTCCGGCACGTGTTTCTGGCACATCTGACAGGTGGATCCGGCATGCCCGAAAGGTGATTCCGGTCTGTCCGGTAGGTGGTTCCGGCGTGCATGGCACGTGGTTCTGGTACGTCTCAGAGGTGGTTGCGTATGCCCAACAGGTGATTCCGGACTGTCTGCCACGTGCTTCTGGCACGTCTGAGAGGTGGTTCCAACGTGCCCGGCAGGTCATTTCGGAGAGTCGTCCAAGTGGTTCTGGCATAGCCAGCAGTTGATATTGGCCTGTCCGGCAGGTGGTTCCAGCGAGTCGAACAGGTGGCTCCGGCGTGCTTGGCAGGTGGTTCCGGTCTGTCCGGTAGGTGATTCCGGCGTGTCCGGCACGTGCTTCCGGCACGTCTGAGAGGTGGTTCCGGCATGCGCGACAGGTGATTTCGGAGTGTCCGCCAGGTGGTTCTGGCGTACGCGGCTGGTGATTTGGGCATGTCAGGTAGGTGGTTCCGGCGAGTCGAGCAGGTGGCTCCGGCGTGCTCGGCAGGTTGTTCAGACGGGTCTGGCTGGTGTTTTCCGTCTGTTCGGGGTGTGGTTCCAGCATCTCATGCACATGGTTCTGGCACGTCTGAGATGTGGTTCCGGCCAGCCCGACAGGTGTTTCCACAGTGTCCGCCAAGTGGTACTGGCGTAGTTGGCAGGTGATTTTGGCATGACGGGCAGGTGGTTCCAGCAAGCCCGGCAGGTGATTCCGAAGTGTTCCCCAACTGGTTGTGGCGTAGCCGGCAGGTGATTTCTGCGTGTCCGGCAGGTGGTTCTGGCGAGTCGAGCAGGTGGTTCCGGCGTGCTCGGCAGGTGCTTCCGGGGTCATTGGCACGTGGTTCTGGCATATCTGAGAGGTGGTTCCGGCATGCCCGGCTGGTGATTCCGGAGTGTTCGCCAAGTGTTTCCAGCGTAGCCGGCAGGTGATTTTGCATGTCCAGCGGTCGTTCCGGCGGGGCGAGCCGGTAGTTCCGGCGTGTCCGGCAGGTGGTTCCGGTCTGTCCGGCAGGTGGTTCTGTGGTGTCCGGCACGAGGTTCAGTCTGAGAGGCTGTGCCGGCATGCCCCTCACGTGATTCCGGCTTGTCCCCGAAGTGGTGCTGGTGTAGCGGGCAGGTGATTTTGGCGTGTCCGGCAGGTGGTTCAGGCGAGTTGAGCAGGTGGTTGCGACGTGCTCGGCAGGTGCTTCCGGCGTCTCCGGCACGTGTTTTTGCACATCTGACAGGTGGTTCCGGCATGCCCGAAAGGTGATTCCGGTCTGTCCAGCAGGTGGTTCCAGCCGGCACGGCATGTGGTTCTGGTACGTCTCAGAGGTGGTTGCGCATGCCCAACAGGTGATTCCGGACTGTCCGCCACATGGATCTGGCACGTCTGAGAGGTGGATCCGGCATGCCCGGAAGGTCATCCCAGAGAGTCCTCCAAGTGGTTCTGGCATAACACGCAGGTGATTTTGGCGTGTCTGGCAGGTTGTTCCCTTGTGCTTGGCAGGTGGTTCAGGCTTGGCCGGCAGGTGGTTCCAGACTGTCCAGGACGTGTTTCCAGCTTCTCCGGCAGGTGGTTCTGGTACGTCTGAGAGGTGGTTCCGCCATGGCTGGCAGGTGATTCCGGACCGTCCCCCAGGTGGTTCTGGCATAGCCAGCAGTTGATATTGGCCTGTCCGGCAGGTGGTTCCAGCGAGTCGAACAGGTGGCTCCGGCGTGCTCGGCAGGTGGTTCCGGTCTGTCCGGTAGGTGATTCCGGCGTGTCCGGCACGTGCTTCTGGCACGTCTGAGAGGTGGTTCCGGCATGCGCGACAGGTGATTTCGGAGTGTCCGCCAGGTGGTTCTGGCGTACCCGGCAGGCGATTTTGGCGTGCCCGGCAGGTGTTTCTGGCGAGTCGAGCAGGTGGCTCCGGGATGCTCGGCAGGTGCTTCCGGCGGTTCTGGCAGGTGGTATCCGTCTGTTCGGGGTGTGGTTCCAGCATCTCATGAACACGTTTCTGGCACGTCTGAGATGTGATTCCAGCTGGCCCGACAGGTGTTTCCGCAGTGTCCGCCAAGCGGTTCTGGCGTAGTTGGCAGGTGATTTTGGCATGACTGGCAGGTGGTTCCAGCAAGCCTGGCAGGTGATTCCAAAGTGTTCACCAACTGGTTGTGGCGTAGCCGGCAGGTGATTTTTGCGTCATCGGCAGGTGGTTCTGGCGAGTCGAACAGGTGGCTCCGGCGTGCACGGCATGTGGTTCCGGTCTGTCCGGTAGGTGATTCCGGCGTGTCCGGCACGTGCTTCCGGCACGTCTGAGAGGTGGTTCCGGCATGCGCGACAGGTGATTTTGGCGTGTCCGGCAGGTGTTTCTGGCGAGTCGAGCAGTTGGCTCCGGCATGCTCGGCAGGTGCTTCCGGCGTCTCCGGCACGTGGTTCTGGTGCGTCTGAGAGCTGGTTCCGGCATGTCCGGCAGATGATTCCGGAGTGTCCGCCAAGTGGTTCTGGCATACCCGGCTGGTGATTTGGGCATGTCAGGTAGGTGGTTCCGGCGAGTCGTGCAGGTGGCTCCGGCGTGCTCTGCAGGTTGTTCAGACGGGTCTGGCAGGTGTTTTCCGTCTGTTCGGGGTGTGGTTCCAGCATCTCATGCACATGGTTCTGGCACGTCTGAGATGTGGTTCCGGCCGGCCCGACAGGTGTTTCCACAGTGTCCGCCAAGTGGTACTGTCGTAGTTGGCAGGTGATTTTGGCATGACGGGCAGGTGGTTCCAGCAAGCCCGGCAGGTGATTCCGAAGTGTTCCCCAACTGGTTGTGGCGTACCCGGCAGGTGATTTCTGCGTGTCCGGCAGGTGGTTCTGGCGAGTCGAGCAGGTGGTTCCGGCGTGCTCGGCAGGTGCTTCCGGGGTCATTGGCACGTGGTTCTGGCATATCTGAGAGGTGGTTCCGGCATGCCCGGCTGGTGATTCCGGAGTGTTCGCCAAGTGTTTCCGGCGTAGCCGGCAGGTGATTTTGCATGTCCAGCGGTCGTTCCGGCGGGTCGAGCCGGTAGTTCCGGCGTGTCCGGCAGGTGGTTCCGGTCTGTCCGGCAGGTGGTTCTGTGGTGTCCAGCACGAGGTTCAGTCTGAGAGGCTGTGCCGGCATGCCCCTCACGTGATTCCGGCTTGTCCCCGAAGTGGTGCTGGTGTAGCGGGCAGGTGATTTTGACGTGTCCGGCAGGTGGTTCAGGCGAGTTGAGCACGTGGTTGCGACGTGCTCGGCAGGTGCTTCCGGCGTCTCCGGCACGTGTTTCTGGCACATCTGACAGGTGGTTCCGGCATGCCCAAAAGTTGATTCCGGTCTGTCCGGTAGGTGGTTCCGGCGTGCACGGCACGTGGTTCTGGTACGTCTCAGAGGTGGTTGCGTATGCCCAACAGGTGAATCCGGACTGTCCGCCACGTGCTTCTGGCACGTCTGAGAGGTGGTTCCAACATGCCCGGCAGGTCATTTCGGAGAGTCGTCCAAGTGGTTCTGGCGTAGCCCGCAGGTGATTTTGGCGTGTCCGGCAGGTGGTTCCGCCGTGCTCGGCAGGTGGTTCAGGCATGGCCGTCACGTGGTTCCAGTCTGTCCAGGACGTGTTTCCAGCTTCTCCGGCAGGTGGTTCTGGTACGTCTGAGAGGTGGTTCCGCCATGGCTGGCAGGTGATCCCGGACTGTCCCCCAGGTGGTTCTGGCATAGCCAGCAGTTGATATTGGCCTGTCCGGCAGGTGGTTCCAGCGAGTCGAACAGGTGGCTCCGGCGTTCTTGGAAGGTCGTTCCGGTCTGTCCGGTAGGTGATTCCGGCGTGTCTGGCACGTGCTTCCGGCACGTCTGAGAGGTGGTTCCGGCATGCGCGGCAGTTGATTCCGTAGTGTCCGCCAGGTGGTTCTGGCATACCCGGCAGGTGATTTTGGCGTGTCCGGCAGGTGTTTCTGGCGAGTCGAGCAGGTGGCTCCGGCATGCTCGGCAGGTGCTTCCGGCGTCTCCGGCACTTGGTTCTGGTGTGTCTGAGAGCTGGTTCCGGCATGTCCGGCAGATGATTCCGGAGTGTCCGCCAAGTGGTTCTGGCATACCCAGCAGGTGATTTTGGCGTGTCAGGGAGGTGGTACCGGTGAGTCGAGCAGGTGGTTCCGGCGTGCTCAGCAGGTGGTTCAGGCGGTTCTGGCAGGTGGTATCCGTCTGTTCGGGGTGTGGTTCCAGCATCTCATGAACACGTTCCTGACACGTCTGAGATGTGATTCCAGCTGGCCCGACAGGTGTTTCCGCAGTGTCCGCCAAGCGGTTCTGGCGTAGTTGGCAGGTGATTTTGGCATGACTGGCATGTGGTTCCAGCAAGCCTGGCAGGTGATTCCAAAGTGTTCACCAACTGGTTGTGGCGTAGCCGGCAGGTGATTTTTGCGTGATCGGCAGGTGGTTCTGGCGAGTCGAGCAGGTGGTTCCGGCGTGCTCGGCTGGTGCTTCCGGGGTCATTGGCACGGGGTTCTTGCACGTCTGAGAGGTGGTTCCTGCATGCCCGGCAAGTGATTCCGGAGTGTTCGCCAAGTGGTTCTGGCATAGTCGGCAGGTGATTTTGGCATGTCCGGCAGGTGGTTCAGGCGAGTTGAGCAGGTGGTTCCAACGTGCTTGGCAGGTGCTTCCGGCGTCTCCGGCATGTGTTTCTGGCACATCTGACAGGTGGTTCCGGCATGCCCGAAAGGTGATTCCGGTCTGTCCGGTAGGTGGTTCCAGCCTGCACGGCATGTGGTTCTGGTACGTCTCAGAGGTGGTTGCGCATGTCCAACAGGTGATTCCGGACTGTCCGCCACATGGTTCTGGCACGTCTGAGAGGTGGTTCCGGCATGCCCGGCAGGTCATCCCAGAGAGTCCTCCAAGTGGTTCTGGCATAACACGCAGGTGATTTTGGCGTGTCTGGCAGGTTGCTCCGTTGTGCTTGGCAGGTGGTTCAGGCTTGGCCGGCAGGTGGTTCCAGACTGTCCAGGACGTGTTTCCAGCTTCTCCGGCAGGTGGTTCTGGTACGTCTGAGAGGTGGTTCCGCCATGGCTGGCAGGTGATTCCGGACCGTCCCCCAGGTGGTTCTGGCATAGCCAGCAGTTGATATTGGCCTGTCCGGCAGGTGGTTCCAGCGAGTCGAACAGGTGGCTCCGGCGTGCTCGGCAGGTGGTTCCGGTCTGTCCGGTAGGTGATTCCGGCGTGTCCGGCACGTGCTTCCGGCACGTCTGAGAGGTGGTTCCGGCATGCGCGACAGGTGATTTCGGAGTGTCCGCCAGGTGGTTCTGGCGTACCCGGCAGGTGATTTTGGCGTGTCCGGCAGGTGTTTCTGGCGAGTCGAGCAGGTGGCTCCGGCGTGCTCGGCAGGTTGTTCAGACGGGTCTGGCAGGTGTTTTCCGTCTGTTCGGGGTGTGGTTCCAGCATCTCATGCACATGGTTCTGGCACGTCTGAGATGTGGTTCCGGCCGGCCCGACCGGTGTTTCCACAGTGTCCGCCAAGTGGTACTGGCGTAGTTGGCAGGTGATTTTGGCATGACCGGCAGGTGGTTCCAGCAAGCCCGGCAGGTGATTCCGAAGTGTTCCCCAACTGGTTGTGGCGTAGCCGGCAGGTGATTTTTGCGTGTCCGGCAGGTGGTTCTGGCGAGTCGAGCAGGTGGTTCCGGCGTGCTCGGCAGGTGCTTCCGGGGTCATTGGCACGTGGTTCTGGCATATCTGAGAGGTGGTTCCGGCATGCCCGGCAGGTGATTCCGGAGTGTTCGCCAAGTGTTTCCGGCGTAGCCGGCAGGTGATTTTGCATGTCCAGCTGTCGTTCCGGCGGGTCGAGCCGGTGGTTCCGGCATGTCCTGCAGGGGCTTCCGGTCTGTCCGGCAGGTGGTTCTGTGGTGTCCGGCACGAGGTTCAGTTGGAGAGGCTGCCGGCATGCCCCTCACGTGATTCCTGCTTGTCCACGAAGTGGTGCTGGTGTAGCGGGCGAGTGATTTTGGCGTGTCCGGCAGGTAGTTCAGGCGAGTTGAGCAGGTGGCTGCGACGTGCTCGGCAGGTGCTTCCGGCGTCTCCGGCACGTGTTTCTGGCACATCTGACTGGTGGTTCCGGCATGCCCAAAAGTTGATTCCGGTCTGTCCGGTAGGTGGTTCCGGCGTGCACGGCACGTGGTTCTGGTACGTCTCAGAGGTGGTTGCGTATGCCCAACAGGTGATTCCGGACTGTCCGCCACGTGCTTCTGGCACTTCTGAGAGGTGGTTCCAACATGCCCAGCAGGTCATTTCGGAGAGTCGTCCAAGTGGTTCTGGCATAGCCCGCAGGTGATTTTGGCGTGTCCGGCAGGTGGTTCCGCCGTGCTCGGCAGGTGGTTCAGGCATGGCCGTCACGTGGTTCCAGTCTGTCCAGGACGTGTTTCCAGCTTCTCCGGCAGGTGGTTCTGGTACGTCTGAGAGGTGGTTCCGCCATGGCTGGCAGGTGATCCCGGACTGTCCCACAGGTGGTTCTGGCATAGCCAGCAGTTGATATTGGCCTGTCCGGCATGTGGTTCCAGCGAGTCGAACAGGTGGCTCCGGCGTTCTTGGCAGGTGGTTCCGGTCTGTCTGGTAGGTGTTTCCGGCGTGTCCGGCACGTGCTTCTGGCACGTCTGAGAGGTGGTTCCGGCATGCGCGGCAGGTGATTCCGTAGTGTCCGCCAGGTGTTTCTGGCATACCCGGCAGGTGATTTTGGCGTGTCCGGCAGGTGTTTCTGGCGAGTCGAGCAGGTGGCTCCGGCATGCTCGGCAGGTGCTTCCGGCGTCTCCGGCACTTGGTTCTGGTGTGTCTGAGAGCTGGTTCCGGCATGTCCGGCAGATGATACCGGAGTGTCCGCCAAGTGGTTCTGGCATACCCAGCAGGTGATTTTGGCGTGTCCGGGAGGTGGTACCGGTGAGTCGAGCAGGTGGTTCCGGCGTGCTCAGCAGGTGGTTCAGGCGGTTCTGGAAGGTGGTATCCGTCTGTTCGGGGTGTGGTTCCAGCATCTCATGAACACGTTTCTGGCACGTCTGAGATGTGGTTCCGGCCGGCCCGACAGGTGTTTCCGCAGTGTCCGCCAAGCGGTTCTGGCGTAGTTGGCAGGTGATTTTGGCATGACTGGCAGGTGGTTCCAGCAAGCCTGGCAGGTGATTCCTAAGTGTTCACCAACTGGTTGTCGCGTAGCCGGCAGGTGAGTTTTGCGTGATCGGCAGGTGGTTCTGGCGAGTCGAGCAGGTGGTTCCGGCGTGCTCGGCTGGTGCTTCCGGGGTCATTGGCACGGGGTTCTGGCATGTCTGAGAGGTGGTTCCTGCATGCCCGGCAGGTGATTCCGGAGTGTTCGCCAAGTGTTTCCGGCGTAGCCGGCAGGTGATTTTGCATGTCCAGCGGTCGTTCCGGCGGGTCGAGCCGGTGGTTCCGGCGTGTCCGGCAGGTGGTTCTGGTCTGTCCGGCAGGTGGTTCTGTGGTGTCCGGCACGAGGTTCAGTCTGAGATGCTGTGCCGGCATGCCCCTCACTTGATTCCGGCTTGTCCCCGAAGTGGTGCTGGTGTAGCGGGCAGGTGATTTTGGCGTGTCCGGCAGGTGGTTCAGGCGAGTTGAGCAGGTGGTTGTGACGTGCTCGGCAGGTGCTTCCGGCATCTCCGGCACGTGTTTCTGGCACATCTGACTGGTGGTTCCGGCATGCCCAAAAGTTGATTCCGATCTGTCTGGTATGTGGTTCCGGCGTGCACGGCACGTGGTTCTGGTACGTCTCAGAGGTGGGTGCGTATGCCCAACAGGTGATTCCGGACTATCCGCCACGTGCTTCTGGCACGTCTGAGAGGTGGTTCCAACATGCCCGGCAGGTCATTTCGGAGAGTCGTGCAAGTGGTTCTGGCGTAGCCCGCAGGTGATTTTGGCGTGTCCGGCAGGTGGTTCCGCCGTGCTCGGCAGGTGGTTCAGGCATGGCCGTCACGTGGTTCCAGTCTGTCCAGGACGTGTTTCCAGCTTCTCCGGCAGGTGCTTCTGGTACGTCTGAGAGGTGGTTCCGCCATGGCTGGCAGGTGATCCCGGACTGTCCCCCAGGTGGTTCTGGCATAGCCAGCAGTTGATATTGGCCTGTCCGGCAGGTGGTTCCAGCGAGTCGAACAGGTGGCTCCGGCGATCTTGGCAGGTGGTTCCGCTCTGTCCGGTAGGTGTTTCCGGCGTGTCTGGCACGTGCTTCCGGCACGTCTGAGAGGTGGTTCCGGCATGCGCGGCAGGTGATTCCGGAGTGTCCGCCATCTGGTGCTGGCGTACCCGGCAGGTGATTTTGGCGTGTCCGGCAGGTGTTTCTGGCGAGTCGAGCAGGTGGCTCCGGCATGCTCGGCAGGTGCTTCCGGCGTCTCCGGCACTTGGTTCTGGTGTGTCTGAGAGCTGGTTCCGGCATGTCCGGCAGATGATTCCGGAGTGTCCGCCAAGTGGTTCTAGCATACCCAGCAGGTGATTTTGGCGTGTCAGGGAGGTGGTACCGGTGAGTCGAGCAGGTGGTTCCGGCGTGCTCAGCAGGTGGTTCAGGCGGTTCTGGCAGGTGGTATCCGTCTGTTCGGGGTGTGGTTCCAGCATCTCATGAACACGTTTCTGGCACGTCTGAGATGTGGTTCCAGCCGGCCCGACAGGTGTTTCCGCAGTGTCCGCCAAGCGGTTCTGGCGTAGTTGGCAGGTGATTTTGGCATGACTGGCAGGTGGTTCCAGCAAGCCTGGCAGGTGATTCCAAAGTGTTCACCAACTGGTTGTGGCGTAGCCGGCAGGTGATTTTTGCGTGATCGGCAGGTGGTTCTGGCGAGTCGAGCAGGAGGTTCCGGCGTGCTCGGCTGGTGCTTCCGGGGTCATTGGCATGGGGTTCTGGCATGTCTGAGAGGTGGTTCCTGCATGCCTGGCAAGTGATTCCGGAGTGTTCGCCAAGTGGTTCTGGCATAGTCGGCAGGTGATTTTGGCATGTCCGGCAGGTGGTTTAGGTGAGTTGAGCAGGTGGTTCCAACGTGCTTGGCAGGTGCTTCCGGCATCTCCGGCACGTGTTTCTGGCACATCTGACAGGTGGTTTCGGACTGCCCGAAATGTGATTCCGGTCTGTCCGGTAGGTGGTTCCAGCCTGCACGGCATGTGGTTCTTGTATGTCTCAGAGGTGGTTGCGCATGACCAACAGGTGATTCCAGACTGTCCGCCACATGGTTCTGGCACGTCTGAGAGGTGGATCCGGCATGCCCGGAAGGTCATCCCAGAGAGTCCTCCAAGTGGTTGTGGCATAACCCGCAGGTGATTTTGGCGTGTCTGGCAGGTTGTTCCCTTGTGCTTGGCAGGTGGTTCAGGCTTGGCCGGCAGGTGGTTCCAGACTGTCCAGGACGTGTTTCCAGCTTCTCCGGCAGGTGGTTCTGGTACGTCTGAGAGGTGGTTCCGCCATGGCTGGCAGGTGATTCCGGACCGTCCCCCAGGTGGTTCTGGCATAGCCAGCAGTTGATATTGGCCTGTCCGGCAGGTGGTTCCAGCGAGTCGAACAGGTGGCTCCGGCGTGCTTGGCAGGTGGTTCCGGTCTGTCCGGTAGGTGATTCCGGCGTGTCCGGCACGTGCTTCCGGCACGTCTGAGAGGTGGTTCCGGCATGCGCGACAGGTGATTTCGGAGTGTCCGCCAGGTGGTTCTGGCGTACGCGGCTGGTGATTTGGGCATGTCAGGTAGGTGGTTCCGGCGAGTCGAGCAGGTGGCTCCGGCGTGCTCGGCAGGTTGTTCAGACGGGTCTGGCTGGTGTTTTCCGTCTGTTCGGGGAGTGGTTCCAGCATCTCATGCACATGGTTCTGGCACGTCTGAGATGTGGTTCCGGCCAGCCCGACAGGTGTTTCCACAGTGTCCGCCAAGTGGTACTGGCGTAGTTGGCAGGTGATTTTGGCATGACGGGCAGGTGGTTCCAGCAAGCCCGGCAGGTGATTCCGAAGTGTTCCCCAACTGGTTGTGGCGTAGCCGGCAGGTGATTTCTGCGTGTCCGGCAGGTGGTTCTGGCGAGTCGAGCAGGTGGTTCCGGCGTGCTCGGCAGGTGCTTCCGGGGTCATTGGCACGTGGTTCTGGCATATCTGAGAGGTGGTTCCGGCATGCCCGGCTGGTGATTCCGGAGTGTTCGCCAAGTGTTTCCAGCGTAGCCGGCAGGTGATTTTGAATGTCCAGCGGTCGTTCCGGCGGGGCGAGCCGGTAGGTCCGGCGTGTCCGGCAGGTGGTTCCGGTCTGTCCGGCAGGTGGTTCTGTGGTGTCCGGCACGAGGTTCAGTCTGAGAGGCTGTGCCGGCATGCCCCTCACGTGATTCCGGCTTGTCCCCGAAGTGGTGCTGGTGTAGCGGGCAGGTGATTTTGGCGTGTCCGGCAGGTGGTTCAGGCGAGTTGAGCAGGTGGTTGCGACGTGCTCGGCAGGTGCTTCCGGCGTCTCCGGCACGTGTTTTTGCACATCTGACAGGTGGTTCCGGCATGCCCGAAAGGTGATTCCGGTCTGTCCAGTAGGTGGTTCCAGCCGGCACGGCATGTGGTTCTGGTACGTCTCAGAGGTGGTTGCGCATGCCCAACAGGTGATTCCGGACTGTCCGCCACATGGATCTGGCACGTCTGAGAGGTGGATCCGGCATGCCCGGAAGGTCATCCCAGAGAGTCCTCCAAGTGGTTCTGGCATAACACGCAGGTGATTTTGGCGTGTCTGGCAGGTTGTTCCCTTGTGCTTGGCAGGTGGTTCAGGCTTGGCCGGCAGGTGGTTCCAGACTGTCCAGGACGTGTTTCCAGCTTCTCCGGCAGGTGGTTCTGGTACGTCTGAGAGGTGGTTCCGCCATGGCTGGCAGGTGATTCCGGACCGTCCCCCAGGTGGTTCTGGCATAGCCAGCAGTTGATATTGGCCTGTCCGGCAGGTGGTTCCAGCGAGTCGAACAGGTGGCTCCGGCGTGCTCGGCAGGTGGTTCCGGTCTGTCCGGTAGGTGATTCCGGCGTGTCCGGCACGTGCTTCCAGCACGTCTGAGAGGTGGTTCCGGCATGCGCGACAGGTGATTTCGGAGTGTCCGCCAGGTGGTTCTGGCGTACCCGGCAGGTGATTTTGGCGTGTCAGGGAGGTGGTACCGGTGAGTCGAGCAGGTGGTTCCGGCGTGCTCAGCAGGTGGTTCAGGCGGTTCTGGCAGGTGGTATCCGTCTGTTCGGGGTGTGGTTCCAGCATCTCATGAACACGTTTCTGGCACGTCTGAGATGTGATTCCAGCTGGCCCGACAGGTGTTTCCGCAGTGTCCGCCAAGCGGTTCTGGCGTAGTTGGCAGGTGATTTTGGCATGACTGGCATGTGGTTCCAGCAAGCCTGGCAGGTGATTCCAAAGTGTTCACCAACTGGTTGTGGCGTAGCCGGCAGGTGATTTTTGCGTCATCGGCAGGTGGTTCTGGCGAGTCGAACAGGTGGCTCCGACGTGCACGGCATGTGGTTCCGGTCTGTCCGGTAGGTGATTCCGGCGTGTCCGGCACGTGCTTCCGGCACGTCTGAGAGGAGGTTCCGGCATGCGCGACAGGTGATTTTGGCGTGTCCGGCAGGTGTTTCTGGCGAGTCGAGCAGGTGGCTCCGGCATGCTCGGCAGGTGCTTCCGGCGTCTCCGGCACGTGGTTCTGGTGTGTCTGAGAGCTGGTTCCGGCATGTCCGGCAGATGATTCCGGAGTGTCCGCCAAGTGGTTCTGGCATACCCGGCTGGTGATTTGGGCATGTCAGGTAGGTGGTTCCGGCGAGTCGTGCAGGTGGCTCCGGCGTGCTCGGCAGGTTGTTCAGACGGGTCTGGCCGGTGTTTTCCGTCTGTTCGGGGTGTGGTTCCAGCATCTCATGCACATGGTTCTGGCACGTCTGAGATGTGGTTCCGGCCGGCCCGACAGGTGTTTCCACAGTGTCCGCCAAGTGGTACTGGCGTAGTTGGCAGGTGATTTTCGCATGACGGGCAGGTGGTTCCAGCAAGCCCGGCAGGTGATTCCGAAGTGTTCCCCAACTGGTGGTGGCGTAGCCGGCAGGTGATTTCTGCGTGTCCGGCAGGTGGTTCTGGCGAGTCGAGCAGGTGGTTCCGGCGTGCTCGGCAGGTGCTTCTGGGGTCATTGGCACGTGGTTCTGGCATATCTGAGAGGTGGTTCGGGCATGCCCGGCAGGTGATTCCGGACTGTTCGCCAAGTGTTTCCGGCGTAGCCGGCAGGAGATTTTGCATGTCCAGCGGTCGTTCCGGCGGGTCGAGCCGGTAGTTCCGGCGTGTCCGGCAGGTGGTTCCGGTCTGTCCGGCAGGTGGTTCTGTGGTGTCCGGCACGAGGTTCAGTCTGAGAGGCTGTGCCGGCATGCCCCTCACGTGATTCCGGCTTGTCCCCGAAGTGGTGCTGGTGTAGCGGGCAGGTGATTTTGATGTGTCCGGCAGGTGGTTCAGGCGAGTTGAGCACGTGGTTGCGACGTGCTCGGCAGGTGCTTCCGGCGTCTCCGGCACGTGTTTCTGGCACATCTGACAGGTGGTTCCGGCATGCCCAAAAGTTGATTCCGGTCTGTCCGGTAGGTGGTTCCGGCGTGCACGGCACGTGGTTCTGGTACGTCTCAGAGGTGGTTGCGTATGCCCAACAGGTGAATCCGGACTGTCCGCCACGTGCTTCTGGCACGTCTGAGAGGTGGTTCCAACATGCCCGGTAGGTCATTTCGGAGAGTCGTGCAAGTGGTTCTGGCGTAGCCCGCAGGTGATTTTGGCGTGTCCGGAAGGTGGTTCCGCCGTGCTCGGCAGGTGGTTCAGGCATGGCCGTCACGTG
Organism: Equus przewalskii; assembly: GCF_037783145.1. Taxonomy (NCBI): domain Eukaryota; kingdom Metazoa; phylum Chordata; class Mammalia; order Perissodactyla; family Equidae; genus Equus; species Equus przewalskii. The sequence goes on from NW_027227946.1 coordinate 13,969, forward strand.
GTTCCAGTCTGTCCAGGACGTGTTTCCAGCTTCTCCGGCAGGTGGTTCTGGTACTTCTGAGAGGTGGTTCCGCCATGGCTGGCAGGTGATCCCGGACTGTCCCCCAGGTGGTTCTGGCATAGCCAGAAGTTGATATTGGCCTGTCCGGCAGGTGGTTCCAGCGAGTCTAACAGGTGGCTCTGGCGTTCTTGGCAGGTGGTTCCGGTCTGTCCGGTAGGTGTTTCCGGCGTGTCTGGTACGTGCTTCCGGCACTTCTGAGAGGTGGTTCCGGCATGCGCGACAGGTGATTTCGGAGTGTCCGCAAGGTGGTTCTGGCGTACCCGGCAGGCGATTTTGGCGTGTCCGGCAGGTGTTTCTGGCGAGTCGAGCAGGTGGCTCCGGCATGCTCGGCAAGTGCTTCCGGCGTCTCCGGCACTTGGTTCTGGTGTGTCTGAGAGCTGGTTCCGGCATGTCCGGCAGATGATTCCGGAGTGTCCGCCAAGTGGTTCTGGCATACCCAGCAGGTGATTTTGGCGTGTCAGGGAGGTGGTACCGGCGAGTCGAGCAGGTGGTTCCGGCGTGCTCAGCAGGTGGTTCAGGCGGTTCTGGCAGGTGGTATCCGTCTGTTCGGGGTGTGGTTCCAGCATCTCATGAACACGTTTCTGGCACGTCTGAGATGTGGTTCCAGCCGGCCCGACAGGTGTTTCCGCAGTGTCCGCCAAGCGGTTCTGGCGTAGTTGGCAGGTGATTTTGGCATGACTGGCAGGTGGTTCCAGCAAGCCTGGCAGGTGATTCCAAAGTGTTCACCAACTGGTTGTGGCGTAGCCGGCAGGTGAGTTTTGCGTGATCGGAAGGTGGTTCTGGCGAGTCGAGCAGGTGGTTCCGGCGTGCTCGGCTGGTGCTTCCGGGGTCATTGGCACGGGGTTCTGGCATGTCTGAGGGGTGGTTCCTGCATGCCCGGAAAGTGATTCCGGAGTGTTCGCCAAGTGGTTCTGGCATAGTCGGCAGGTGATTTTTGCATGTCCGGCAGGTGGTTCAGGCGAGTTGAGCAGGTGGTTCCAACGTGCTAGGCAGGTGCTTCCGGCGTCTCCGGCACGTGTTTCTGGCACATCTGACAGGTGGTTCCGGCATGCCCGAAAGGTGATTCCGGTCTGTCCGGTAGGTGGTTATAGCCGGCACGGCATGTGGTTCTGGTACGTCTCAGAGGTGGTTGCGCATGCACAACAGGTGATTCCGGAGTGTCCGCCACATGGTTCTGGCACGTCTGAGAGGTGTATCTGGCATGCCCGGAAGGTCATCCCAGAGAGTCCTCCAAGTGGTTCTGGCATAACACGCAGGTGATCTTGGCGTGTCTGGCAGGTTGTTCCGTTGTGCTTGGCAGGTGGTTCAGGCTTGGCCGGCAGGTGGTTCCAGACTGTCCAGGACGTGTTTCCAGCTTCTCCGGCAGGTGGTTCTGGTACGTCTGAGAGGTGGTTCCGCCATGGCTGGCAGGTGATTCCGGACAGTCCCCCAGGTGGTTCTGGCATAGCCGGCAGTTGATATTGGCCTTTCCTCAGGTGGTTCCAGCGAGTCGAACAGGTGGCTCCGGTGTGCTCGGCATGTGGTTCCGGTCTGTCCGGGCGGTGATTCCGGCGTGTCCGGCACGTGCTTCCGGCACGTCTGAGAGGTGGTTCCGGCATGCGCGACAGGTGATTTCAGAGTGTCCGCCAGGTGGTTCTGGCATACCCGGCTGGTGATTTGGGCATGTCAGGTAGGTGGTTCCGGCGAGTCGTGAAGGTGGCTCCGGCGTGCTAGGCAGGTTGTTCAGACGGGTCTGGCCGGTGTTTTCCGTCTGTTCGCGGTGTGGTTCCAGCATCTCATGCACATGGTTCTGGCACGTCTGAGAGGTGGTTCCAACATGCCCGGCAGGTCATTTCGGAGAGTCGTCCATGTGGTTCTGGCGTAGCCCGCAGGTGATTTTGGCGTGTCCGGCAGGTGGTTCCGCCGTGCTCGGCAGGTGGTTCAGGCATGGCCGTCACGTGGTTCCAGTCTGTCCAGGACGTGTTTCCAGCTTCTCCGGCAGGTGGTTCTGGTACGTCTGAGAGGTGGTTCCGCCATGGCTGGCAGGTGATCCCGGACTGTCCCCCAGGTGGTTCTGGCATAGCCAGCAGTTGATATTGGCCTGTCCGGCAGGTGGTTCCAGCGAGTCGATCAGGTGGCTCCGGCGTGCTCGGCAGGTGGTTCCGGTCTGTCCGGTAGGTGATTCCGGCGTGTCCGGCACGTGCTTCCGGCACGTCTGAGAGGTGGTTCCGGCATGCGCGGCAGGTGATTCCGTAGTGTCCGCCAGGTGGTTCTGGCATACCCGGCAGGTGATTTTGGCGTGTCCGGCAGGTGTTTCTGGCGAGTCGAGCAGGTGGCTCCGGCATGCTCGGCAGGTGCTTCCGGCGTCTCCGGCACTTGGTTCTGGTGTGTCTGAGAGCTGGTTCCGGCATGTCCGGCAGATGATTCCGGAGTGTCCGCCAAGTGGTTCTGGCATACCCAGCAGGTGATTTTGGCGTGTCAGGGAGGTGGTACCGGTGAGTCGAGCAGGTGGTTCCGGCGTGCTCAGCAGGTGGTTCAGGCGGTTCTGGCAGGTGGTATCCGTCTGTTCGGGGTGTGGTTCCAGAATCTCATGAACACGTTTCTGGCACGTGTGAGATGTGGTTCCGGCCGGCTCGACAGGTGTTTCCGCAGTGTCCGCCAAGGGGTTCTGGCGTAGTTGCCAGGTGATTTTGGCATGACCGGCAGGTGGTTCCAGCAAGCCCGGCAGGTGATTCCGAAGTGTTCCCCAACTGGTTGTGGCGTAGGCGGCAGGTGATTTTTGCGTGTCCGGCAGGTGGTTCTGGCGAGTCGAGCAGGTGGTTCCGGCGTGCTCGGCAGGTGCTTCCGGGGTCATTGGCACGTGGTTCTGGCATATCTGAGAGGTGGTTCCGGCATGCCCGGCAGGTGATTCCGGAGTGTTCGCCAAGTGTTTCCGGCGTAGCCGGCAGGTGATTTTGCATGTCCAGCGGTCGTTCCGGCGGGTCGAGCCGGTGGTTCCGGCGTGTCCGGCAGGTGGTTCCGGTCTGTCCGGCAGGTGGTTCTGTGGTGTCCGGCACGAGGTTCAGTCTGAGAGGCTGTGCCGGCGTGCCCCTCACGTGATTCCGGCTTGTCCCCGAAGTGGTGCTGGTGTAGCGGGCAGGTGATTTTGGCGTGTCGGCATGTGGTTCCAGCGAGTCGAACAGGTGGCTCCGGCGTTCTTGGCAGGTGGTTCCGGTCTGTCCGGTAGGTGTTTCCGGCTTGTCCGGCACGTGCTTCTGGCATGTCTGAGAGGTGGTTCCGGCATGCGCGGCAGGTGATTCCGTAGTGTCCGCCAGGTGTTTCTGGCATACCCGGCAGGTGATTTTGGCGTGTCCGGCAGGTGTTTCTGGCGAGTCGAGCAGGTGGATCCGGCATGCTCGGCAGGTGCTTCCGGCGTCTCCGGCACTTGGTTCTGGTGTGTCTGAGAGCTGGTTCTGGCATGTCCGGCAGATGATACCGGAGTGTCCGCCAAGTGGTTCTGGCATACCCATCAGGTGATTTTGGCGTGTCCGGGAGGTGGTACCGGTGAGTCGAGCAGGTGGTTCCGGCGGGTCGAGCCGGTGGTTCCGGCGTGTCCGGCAGGTGGTTCCGGTCTGTCCGGCAGGTGGTTCTGTGGTGTCCGGCACGAGGTTCAGTCTGAGATGCTGTGCCGGCATGCCCCTCACGTGATTCCGGCTTGTCCCCGAAGTGGTGCTGGTGTAGCGGGCAGGTGATTTTGGCGTGTCCGGCAGGTGGTTCAGGCGAGTTGAGCAGGTGGCTGCGACGTGCTCGGCAGGTGCTTCCGGCGTCTCCGGCACGTGTTTCTGGCACATCTGACTGGTGGTTCCGGCATGCCCAAAAGTTGATTCCTGTCTGTCCGGTAGGTGGTTCCGGCGTGCACAGCACGTGGTTCTGGTACGTGTCAGAGGTGGTTGCGTATGCCCAACAGGTGATTCCTGACTGTCCGCCACGTGCTTCTGGCACGTCTGAGAGGTGGTTCCAACATGCCCGGCAGGTCATTTCGGAGAGTCGTCCAAGTGGTTCTGGCGTAGCCCGCAGGTGATTTTGGCGTGTCCGGCAGGTGGTTCCGCCGTGCTCGGCAGGTGGTTCAGGCATGGCCGTCACGTGGTTCCAGTCTGTCCAGGACGTGTTTCCAGCTTCTCCGGCAGGTGGTTCTGGTACGTCTGAGAGGTGGTTCCGCCATGGCTGGCAGGTGATCCCGGACTGTCCCCCAGGTGGTTCTGGCATAGCCAGCAGTTGATATTGGCCTGTCCGGCAGGTGGTTCCAGCGAGTCGAACAGGTGGCTCCGGCGTTCTTGGCAGGTGGTTCCGGTCTGTCCGGTAGGTGTTTCCGGCGTGTCTGGCACGTGCTTCCTGCACGTCTGAGAGGTGGTTCCGGCATGCGCGGCAGGTGATTCCGTAGTGTCCGCCAAGTGGTTCTGGCGTACCCGGCAGGTGATTTAGGCGTGTCCAGCAGGTGTTTCTGGCGAGCCGAGAAGGTGGTTCCGGCATGCTCGGCAGGTGCTTCCGGCGTCTCCGGCACGAGGTTCTGGTGTGTCTGAGAGCTGGTTCCGGCATGTCCGGCAGATGATTCCGGAGTGTCCGCCAAGTGGTTCTGGCATACCCAGCAGGTGATTTTGGCGTGTCAGGGAGGTGGTACCGGTGAGTCAAGCAGGTGGTTCCGGCGTGCTCAGCAGGTGGTTCAGGCGGTTCTGGCAGGTGGTATCCGTCTGTTCGGGGTGTGGTTCCAGCATCTCATGAACACGTTTCTGGCACGTCTGAGATGTGGTTCCGGCCGTCCCGACAGGTGTTTCCGCAGTGTCCGCCAAGGGGTTCTGGCGTACTTGGCAGGTGATTTTGTCATGACCGGCAGGTGTTTCCAGCAAGCCTGGCAGGTGATTCCAAAGTGTTCACCAACTGGTTGTGGCGTAGCCGGCAGGTGATTTTTGCGTGATCGGCAGGTGGTTCTGGCGAGTCGAGCAGGTGGTTCCGGCGTGCTCGGCTGGTGCTTCCGGGGTCATTGGCACGGGCTTCTGGCATGTCTGAGAGGTGGTTCCTGCATGCCCGGCAAGTGATTCCGGAGTGTTCGCCAAGTGGTTCTGGCATAGTCGGCAGGTGATTTTGGCATGTCCGGCAGGTGGTTCAGGCGACTTGAGCAGGTGGTTCGAACGTGCTTGGCAGGTGCTTCCGGCGCCTCCGGCACGTGTTTCTGGCACATCTGACAGGTGGTTGCGGCATGCCCGAAAGGTGATTCCAGTCTGTCCGGTAGGTGGTTCCAGCCTGCACGGCCTGTGGTTCTGGTACGTCTCAGAGGTGGTTGCGCATGCCCAACAGGTGATTCCGGACTGTCCGCCACATGGTTCTGGCACGTCTGAGAGGTGGTTCCGGCATGCCCGGCAGGTCATCCCAGAGAGTCCTCCAAGTGGTTCTGGCATAACACGCAGGTGATTTTGGCGTGTCTGGCAGGTTGTTCCGTTGTGCTTGGCAGGTGGTTCAGGCTTGGCCGGCAGGTGGTTCCAGACTGTCCAGGACGTGTTTCCAGCTTCTCCGGCAGGTGGTTCTGGTACGTCTGAGAGGTGGTTCCGCCATGGCTGGCAGGTGATCCCGGACTGTCCCCCAGGTGGTTCTGGCATAGCCAGCAGTTGATATTGGCCTGTCCGGCAGGTGGTTCCAGCGAGTCGAACAGGTGGCTCCGGCGTTCTTGGCAGGTGGTTCCGGTCTGTCCGGTAGGTGTTTCCGGCGTGTCCGGCACGTGCTTCCGGAACGTCTGAGAGGTGGTTCCGGCATGCGCGGCAGGTGATTCCGTAGTGTCCGCCAGGTGGTTCTGGCGTACCCGGCAGGTGATTTTGGCGTATCCGGCAGGTGTTTCTGGCGAGTCGAGCAGGTGGCTCCGGCATGCTTGGCAGGTGCTTCCGGCGTCTCCGGCACTTGGTTCTGGTGTGTCTGAGAGCTGGTTCCGGCATGTCCGGCAGATGATTCCGGAGTGTCCGCCAAGTGGTTCTGGCATACCCAGCAGGTGATTTTGGCGTGTCAGGGAGGTGGTACCGGTGAGTCGAGCAGGTGGTTCCGGCGTGCTCAGCAGGTGGTTCAGGCGGTTCTGGCAGGTGGTATCCGTCTGTTCGGGGTGTGGTTCCAGCATCTCATGAACACGTTTCTGGCACGTCTGAGATGTGGTTCCAGCCGGCCCGACAGGTGTTTCCGCAGTGTCCGCCAAGCGGTTCTGGCGTAGTTGGCAGGTGATTTTGGCATGACTGGCAGGTGGTTCCAGCAAGCCTGGCAGGTGATTCCAAAGTGTTCACCAACTGGTTGTGGCGTAGCCGGCAGGTGATTTTTGCGTGATCGGCAGGTGGTTCTGGCGAGTCGAGCAGGTGGTTCCGGCGGGCTCGGCTGGTGCTTCCGGGGTCATTGGCACGGGGTTCTGGCATGTCTGAGGGGTGGTTCCTGCATGCCCGGCAAGTGATTCCGGAGTGTTCGCCAAGTGGTTCTGGCATAGTCGGCAGGTGATTTTGGCATGTCCGGCAGGTGGTTCAGGCGAGTTGAGCAGGTGGTTCCAACGTGCTTGGCAGGTGCTTCCGGCATCTCCGGCACGTGTTACTGGCACATCCGACAGGTGGTTTCGGCATGCCCGAAAGGTGATTCCGGTCTGTCCGGTAGGTGGTTCCGGGGTGCACGGCATGTGGTTCTGGTACGTCTCAGAGGTGGTTGCGCATGCCCAACAGGTGATTCCGGACTGTCCGCCACATGGTTCTGGCACGTCTGAGAGGTGGTTCCGGCATGCCCGGCAGGTCATCCCAGAGAGTCCTCCAAGTGGTTCTGGCATAACACGCAGGTGATTTTGGCGTGTCTGGCAGGTTGTTCCGTTGTGCTTGGCAGGTGGTTCAGGTTTGGCCGGCAGGTGGTTCCAGACTGTCCAGGACGTGTTTCCAGCTTCTCCGGCAGGTGGTTCTGGTGCGTCTGAGAGGTGGTTCCGCCATGGCTGGCAGGTGATTCCGGACCGTCCCCCAGGTGGTTCTGGCATAGCCAGCAGTTGATATTGGCCTGTCCGGCAGGTGGTTCCAGCGAGTCGAACAGGTGGCTCCGGCGTGCTCGGCAGGTGCTTCCGGTCTGTCCGGTAGGTGTTTCCGGCGTGTCCGGCACGTGCTTCCGGCACATCTGAGAGGCGGTTCCGGCAAGCGCGACAGGTGGTTTCGGAGTGTCCGCCAGGTGGTTCTGGCGTACCCAGCAGGTGATTTTGGCGTGTCCGGCAGGTGTTTCTGGCGAGTCGAGCAGGTGGCTCCGGCATGCTCGGCAGGTGCTTCCGGCGTCTCCGGCACGTGGTTCTGGTGTGTCTGAGAGCTGGTTCCGGCACGTCCGGCAGATGATTCCAGAGTGTCCGCCAAGTGGTTCTGGCATACCCGGCTGGTGATTTGGGCATGTCAGGTAGGTGGTTCCGGCGAGTCGAGCAGGTGGCTCCGGCGTGCTCGGCAGGTTGTTCAGACGGGTCTGGCAGGTGTTTTCCGTCTGTTCGGGGTGTGGTTCCAGCATCTCATGCACATGTTTCTGGCACGTCTGTGATGTGGTTCCGGCCGGCCCGACAGGTGTTTCCACAGTGTCCGCCAAGTGGTACTGGCGTAGTCGGCAGGTGATTTTGGCATGACGGGCAGGTGGTTCCAGCAAGCCCGGCAGGTGATTCCGAAGTGTTCCCCAACTGGTTGTGGCGTAGCCGGCAGGTGATTTTTGCGTGTCCGGCAGGTGGTTCTAGCGAGTCGAGCAGGTGGTTCCGGCGTGCTCGGCAGTTGCTTCCGGGGTCATTGGCACGTGGTTCTGGCATATCTGAGAGGTGGTTCCGGCATGCCCGGCTGGTGATTCCGGAGTGTTCGCCAAGTGTTTCCGGCGTAGCCGGCAGGTGATTTTGCATGTCCAGCGGTCGTTCCGGCGGGTCGAGCCGGTGGTTCCGGCGTGTCCGGCAGGTGGTTCCGGTCTGTCCGGCACGTGGTTCTGTGGTGTCCGGCACGAGGTTCAGTCTGAGAGGCTGTGCCGGCATGCCCCTCACGTGATTCCAGCTTGTCCCCGAAGTGGTGCTGGTGTAGCGGGCAGGTGATTTTGGCGTGTCCGGCAGGTGGTTCAGGCGAGTTGAGCAGGTGGTTGCGACGTGCTCGGCAGGTGCTTCCGGCATCTCCGGCACGTGTTTCTGGCACATCTGACTGGTGGTTCCGGCATGCCCAAAAGTTGATTCCGGTCTGTCCGGTAGGTGGTTCCGGCGTGCACGGCACGTGGTTCTGGTACGTCTCAGAGGTGGTTGCGTATGCCCAACAGGTGATTCCGGACTGTCCGCCACGTGCTTCTGGCACGTCTGAGAGGTGGTTCCAACATGCCCGGCAGGTCATTTTGGAGAGTCGTCCAAGTGGTTCTGGCGTAGCCCGCAGGTGATTTTGGCGTGTCCGGCAGGTGGTTCCGCCGTGCTCGGCAGGTGGTTCAGGCATGGCCGTCACGTGGTTCCAGTCTGTCCAGAACGTGTTTCCAGCTTCTCCGGCAGGTGGTTCTGGTACGTCTGAGAGGTGGTTCCGCCATGGCTGGCAGGTGATCCCGGACTGTCCCCCAGGTGGTTCTGGCATAGCCAGCAGTTGATATTGGCCTGTCCGGCAGGTGGTTCCAGCGAGTCGAACAGGTGGCTCCGGCGTGCTCGGCAGGTGGTTCCGGTCTGTCCGGTAGGTGTTTCCGGCGTGTCCGGCACGTGCTTCCGGAACGTCTGAGAGGTGGTTCCGGCATGCGCGGCAGGTGATTCCGTAGTGTCCGCCAGGTGGTTCTGGCGTACCCGGCAGGTGATTTTGGCGTATCCGGCAGGTGTTTCTGGCGAGTCGAGCAGGTGGCTCCGGCATGCTTGGCAGGTGCTTCCGGCGTCTCCGGCACTTGGTTCTGGTGTGTCTGAGAGCTGGTTCCGGCATGTCCGGCAGATGATTCCGGAGTGGCCGCCAAGTGGTTCTGGCATACCCAGCAGGTGATTTTGGCGTGTCAGGGAGGTGGTACCGGTGAGTCGAGCAGGTGGTTCCGGCGTGCTCAGCAGGTGGTTCAGGCGGTTCTGGCAGGTGGTATCCGTCTGTTCGGGGTGTGGTTCCAGCATCTCATGAACACGTTTCTGGCACGTCTGAGATGTGGTTCCAGCCGGCCCGACAGGTGTTTCCGCAGTGTCCGCCAAGCGGTTCTGGCGTAGTTGGCAGGTGATTTTGGCATGACTGGCAGGTGGTTCCAGCAAGCCTGGCAGGTGATTCCAAAGTGTTCACCAACTGGTTGTGGTGTAGCCGGCAGGTGATTTTTGCGTGATCGGCAGGTGGTTCTGGCGAGTCGAGCAGGTGGTTCCGGCGGGCTCGGCTGGTGCTTCCGGGGTCATTGGCACGGGGTTCTGGCATGTCTGAGGGGTGGTTCCTGCATGCCCGGCAAGTGATTCCGGAGTGTTCGCCAAGTGGTTCTGGCATAGTCGGCAGGTGATTTTGGCATGTCCGGCATGTGGTTCAGGCGAGTTGAGCAGGTGGTTCCAACGTGCTTGGCAGGTGCTTCCGGCATCTCCGGCACGTGTTACTGGCACATCCGACAGGTGGTTTCGGCATGCCCGAAAGGTGATTCCGGTCTGTCCGGTAGGTGGTTCCAGCCTGCACGGCATGTGGTTCTGGTACGTCTCAGAGGTGGTTGCGCATGCCCAACAGGTGATTCCGGACTGTCCGCCACATGGTTCTGGCACGTCTGAGAGGTGGTTCCGGCATGCCCGGCAGGTCATCCCAGAGAGTCCTCCAAGTGGTTCTGGCATAACACGCAGGTGATTTTGGCGTGTCTGGCAGGTTGTTCCGTTGTGCTTGGCAGGTGGTTCAGGTTTGGCCGGCAGGTGGTTCCAGACTGTCCAGGACGTGTTTCCAGCTTCTCCGGCAGGTGGTTCTGGTGCGTCTGAGAGGTGGTTCCGCCATGGCTGGCAGGTGATTCCGGACCGTCCCCCAGGTGGTTCTGGCATAGCCAGCAGTTGATATTGGCCTGTCCGGCAGGTGGTTCCAGCGAGTCGAACAGGTGGCTCCGGCGTGCTCGGCAGGTGCTTCCGGTCTGTCCGGTAGGTGTTTCCGGCGTGTCCGGCACGTGCTTCCGGCACATCTGAGAGGCGGTTCCGGCAAGCGCGACAGGTGGTTTCGGAGTGTCCGCCAGGTGGTTCTGGCGTACCCAGCAGGTGATTTTGGCGTGTCCGGCAGGTGTTTCTGGCGAGTCGAGCAGGTGGCTCCGGCATGCTCGGCAGGTGCTTCCGGCGTCTCCGGCACGTGGTTCTGGTGTGTCTGAGAGCTGGTTCCGGCACGTCCGGCAGATGATTCCAGAGTGTCCGCCAAGTGGTTCTGGCATACCCGGCTGGTGATTTGGGCATGTCAGGTAGGTGGTTCCGGCGAGTCGAGCAGGTGGCTCCGGCGTGCTCGGCAGGTTGTTCAGACGGGTCTGGCAGGTGTTTTCCGTCTGTTCGGGGTGTGGTTCCAGCATCTCATGCACATGTTTCTGGCACGTCTGTGATGTGGTTCCGGCCGGCCCGACAGGTGTTTCCACAGTGTCCGCCAAGTGGTACTGGCGTAGTCGGCAGGTGATTTTGGCATGACGGGCAGGTGGTTCCAGCAAGCCCGGCAGGTGATTCCGAAGTGTTCCCCAACTGGTTGTGGCGTAGCCGGCAGGTGATTTTTGCGTGTCCGGCAGGTGGTTCTAGCGAGTCGAGCAGGTGGTTCCGGCGTGCTCGGCAGGTGCTTCCGGGGTCATTGGCACGTGGTTCTGGCATATCTGAGAGGTGGTTCCGGCATGCCCGGCTGGTGATTCCGGAGTGTTCGCCAAGTGTTTCCGGCGTAGCCGGCAGGTGATTTTGCATGTCCAGCGGTCGTTCCGGCGGGTCGAGCCGGTGGTTCCGGCGTGTCCGGCAGGTGGTTCCGGTCTGTCCAGCACGTGGTTCTGTGGTGTCCGGCACGAGGTTCAGTCTGAGAGGCTGTGCCGGCATGCCCCTCACGTGATTCCGGCTTGTCCCCGAAGTGGTGCTGGTGTAGCGGGCAGGTGATTTTGGCGTGTCCGGCAGGTGGTTCAGGCGAGTTGAGCAGGTGGTTGCGACGTGCTCGGCAGGTGCTTCCGGCGTCTCCGGCACGTGTTTATGGCACATCTGACTGGTGGTTCCGGCATGCCCAAAAGTTGATTCCGGTCTGTCCGGTAGGTGGTTCCGGCGTGCACGGCACGTGGTTCTGGTACGTCTCAGAGGTGGTTGCGTATGCCCAACAGGTGATTCCGGACTGTCCGCCACGTGCTTCTGGCACGTCTGAGAGGTGGTTCCAACATGCCCGGCAGGTCATTTCGGAGAGTCGTCCAAGTGGTTCTGGCGTAGCCCGCAAGGTTTTGGCGTGTCAGGCAGGTGGTTCCGCCGTGCTCGGCAGGTGGTTCAGGCATGGCCGTCACGTGGTTCGAGTCTGTCCAGGACGTGTTTCCAGCTTCTCCGGCAGGTGGTTCTGGTACGTCTGAGAGGTGGTTCCGCCATGGCTGGCAGGTGATTGCGGACCGTCCCCCCCGTGGTTCTGGCATAGCCAGCAGTTGATATTGGCCTGTCCGGCAGGTGGTTCCAGCGAGTCGAACAGGTGGCTCCGGCGTGCTCGGCAGGTGGTTCCGGTCTGTCCGGTAGGTGATTCCGGCGTGTCCGGCACGTGCTTCCGGCACGTCTGAGAGGTGGTTCCGGCATGCGCGACAGGTGGTTTCGGAGTGTCCGCCAGGTGGTTCTGGCGTACCCGGCAGGTGATTTTGGCGTGTCCGGCAGGTGTATCTGGCGAGTCGAGCAGGTGGCTCCGGCATGCTCGGCAGGTGCTTCCGGCATCTCCGGCACGTGGTTCTGGTGTGTCTGAGAGCTGGTTCCGGCATGTCCGGCAGATGATTCCGGAGTGTCCGCCAAGTGGTTCTGGCATACCCGGCTGGTGATTTGGGCCTGTCAGGTAGGTGGTTCCGGCGAGTCGAGCAGGTGGCTCCGGCGTGCTCGGCAGGTTGTTCAGACGGGTCTGGCAGGTGTTTTCCGTCTGTTCGGGGTGTGGTTCCAGCATCTCATGCACATGGTTCTGGCACGTCTGAGATGTGGTTCCGGCCGGCCCGACAGGTGTTTCCACAGTGTCCGCCAAGTGGTACTGGCGTAGTTGGCAGGTGATTTTGGCATGACCGGCAGGTGGTTCCAGCAAGCCCGGCAGGTGATTCCGAAGTGTTCCCCAACTGGTTGTGGCATAGCCGGCAGGTGATTTTTGCGTGTCCGGCAGGTGGTTCTGGCGAGTCGAGCAGGTGGCTCCGGCTTGCTCGGCATGTGCTTCCGGCGTCTCCGGCACTTGGTTCTGGTGTGTCTGAGAGCTGGTTCCGGAATGACCGGCAGATGATTCCGGAGTGTCCGCCAAGTGGTTCTGTCATACCCAGCAGGTGATTTTGGCGTGTCAGGGAGGTGGTACCGGTGAGTCGAGCAGGTGGTTCCGGCGTGCTCAGCAGGTGGTTCAGGCGGTTCTGGCAGGTGCTATCCGTCTGTTCGGGGTGTGGTTCCAGCATCTCATGAACACGTTTCTGGCACGTCTGAGATGTGGTTCCAGCCGGCCCGACAGGTGTTTCCGCAGTGTCCGCCAAGCGGTTCTGGCGTAGTTGGCAGGTGATTTTGGCATGACTGGCAGGTGGTTCCAGCAAGCCTGGCAGGTGATTCCAAAGTGTTCACCAACTGGTTGTGGCGTAGCCGGCAGGTGATTTTTGCGTGATCGGCAGGTGGTTCTGGCGAGTCGAGCAGGTGGTTCCGGCGGGCTCGGCTGGTGCTTCCGGGGTCATTGGCACGGGGTTCTGGCATGTCTGAGGGGTGGTTCCTGCATGCCCGGCAAGTGATTCCGGAGTGTTCGCCAAGTGGTTCTGGCATAGTCGGCAGGTGATTTTGGCATGTCCGGCAGGTGGTTCAGGCGAGTTGAGCAGGTGGTTCCAACGTGCTTGGCAGGTGCTTCCGGAGTCTCCGGCACGTGTTTCTGGCACATCTGACTGGTGGTTCCGGCATGCCCGAAAGGTGATTCCGGTCTGTCCGGTAGGTGGTTTAGCCGGCATGGCATGTGGTTCTGGTACGTCTCAGAGGTGGTTGCGCATGCCCAACAGGTGATTCCGGACTGTCCGCCACATGCTTCTGGCACGTCTGAGAGGTGGTTCCAACATGCCCGGCAGGTTATCCCGGAGAGTCGTCCAAGTGGTTCTGGCATAACCCGCAGGTGATTTTGGCGTGTCTGGCAGGTGGTTCCCTGTGCTTGGCAGGTGGTTCAGGCTTGTCCGTCAGGTGGTTCCAGACTGTCCAGGACGTGTTTCCAGCTTCTCCGGCAGGTGGTTCTGGTACGTCTGAGAGGTGGTTCCGCCATGGCTGGCAGGTGATTCCGGACTGTCCCCCAGGTGGTTCTGGCATAGCCAGCAGTTGATATTGGCCTGTCCGGCAGGTGGTTCCAGCGAGTCGAACAGGTGGCTCCGGCGTGCTTGGCAGGTGGTTCCGGTCTGTCCGGTAGGTGATTCCGGTGTGTCCGGCACGTGCTTCCGGCACGTCTGAGAGGTGGTTCCGGCATGCGCGACAGGTGATTTCGGAGTGTCCGCCAGGTGGTTCTGGCGTACCCGGCAGGTGATTTTGGCGTGTCCGGCAGGTGTTTCTGGCGAGTCGAGCAGGTGGCTCCGGCATGCTCGGCAGGTGCTTCCGGCGTCTCCGGCACGTGGTTCTGGTGTGTCTGAGAGCTGGTTCCGGCATGTCCGGCAGATGATTCCGGAGTGTCCGCCAAGTGGTTCTGGCATACCCAGCAGGTGATTTTGGCGTGTCAGGGAGGTGGTACCGGTGAGTCGAGCAGGTGGTTCCGGCGTGCTCAGCAGGTGGTTCAGGCGGTTCTGGCAGGTGGTATCCGTCTGTTCGGGGTGTGGTTCCAGCATCTCATGAACACGTTTCTGGCACGTCTGAGATGTGGTTCCAGCCGGCCCGACAGGTGTTTCCGCAGTGTCCGCCAAGCGGTTCTGGCGTAGTTGGCAGGTGATTTTGGCATGACTGGCAGGTGGTTCCAGCAAGCCTGGCAGGTGATTCCAAAGTGTTCACCAACTGGTTGTGGCGTAGCCGGCAGGTGATTTTTGCGTGATCGGCAGGTGGTTCTGGCGAGTCGAGCAGGTGGTTCCGGCGGGCTCGGCTGGTGCTTCCGGGGTCATTGGCACGGGGTTCTGGCATGTCTGAGGGGTGGTTCCTGCATGCCCGGCAAGTGATTCCGGAGTGTTCGCCAAGTGGTTCTGGCATAGTCGGCAGGTGATTTTGGCATGTCCGGCATGTGGTTAAGGCGAGTTGAGCAGGTGGTTCCAACGTGCTTGGCAGGTGCTTCCGGCATCTCCGGCACGTGTTACTGGCACATCCGACAGGTGGTTTCGGCATGCCCGAAAGGTGATTCCGGTCTGTCCGGTAGGTGGTTCCAGCCTGCACGGCATGTGGTTCTGGTACGTCTCAGAGGTGGTTGCGCATGCCCAACAGGTGATTCCGGACTGTCCGCCACATGGTTCTGGCACGTCTGAGAGGTGGTTCCGGCATGCCCGGCAGGTCATCCCAGAGAGTCCTCCAAGTGGTTCTGGCATAACACGCAGGTGATTTTGGCGTGTCTGGCAGGTTGTTCCGTTGTGCTTGGCAGGTGGTTCAGGTTTGGCCGGCAGGTGGTTCCAGACTGTCCAGGACGTGTTTCCAGCTTCTCCGGCAGGTGGTTCTGGTGCGTCTGAGAGGTGGTTCCGCCATGGCTGGCAGGTGATTCCGGACCGTCCCCCAGGTGGTTCTGGCATAGCCAGCAGTTGATATTGGCCTGTCCGGCAGGTGGTTCCAGCGAGTCGAACAGGTGGCTCCGGCGTGCTCGGCAGGTGCTTCCGGTCTGTCCGGTAGGTGTTTCCGGCGTGTCCGGCACGTGCTTCCGGCACATCTGAGAGGCGGTTCCGGCAAGCGCGACAGGTGGTTTCGGAGTGTCCGCCAGGTGGTTCTGGCGTACCCAGCAGGTGATTTTGGCGTGTCCGGCAGGTGTTTCTGGCGAGTCGAGCAGGTGGCTCCGGCATGCTCGGCAGGTGCTTCCGGCGTCTCCGGCACGTGGTTCTGGTGTGTCTGAGAGCTGGTTCCGGCACGTCCGGCAGATGATTCCAGAGTGTCCGCCAAGTGGTTCTGGCATACCCGGCTGGTGATTTGGGCATGTCAGGTAGGTGGTTCCGGCGAGTCGAGCAGGTGGCTCCGGCGTGCTCGGCAGGTTGTTCAGACGGGTCTGGCAGGTGTTTTCCGTCTGTTCGGGGTGTGGTTCCAGCATCTCATGCACATGTTTCTGGCACGTCTGTGATGTGGTTCCGGCCGGCCCGACAGGTGTTTCCACAGTGTCCGCCAAGTGGTACTGGCGTAGTCGGCAGGTGATTTTGGCATGACGGGCAGGTGGTTCCAGCAAGCCCGGCAGGTGATTCCGAAGTGTTCCCCAACTGGTTGTGGCGTAGCCGGCAGGTGATTTTTGCGTGTCCGGCAGGTGGTTCTAGCGAGTCGAGCAGGTGGTTCCGGCGTGCTCGGCAGGTGCTTCCGGGGTCATTGGCACGTGGTTCTGGCATATCTGAGAGGTGGTTCCGGCATGCCCGGCTGGTGATTCCGGAGTGTTCGCCAAGTGTTTCCGGCGTAGCCGGCAGGTGATTTTGCATGTCCAGCGGTCGTTCCGGCGGGTCGAGCCGGTGGTTCCGGCGTGTCCGGCAGGTGGTTCCGGTCTGTCCGGCACGTGGTTCTGTGGTGTCCGGCACGAGGTTCAGTCTGAGAGGCTGTGCCGGCATGCCCCTCACGTGATTCCGGCTTGTCCCCGAAGTGGTGCTGGTGTAGCGGGCAGGTGATTTTGGCGTGTCCGGCAGGTGGTTCAGGCGAGTTGAGCAGGTGGTTGCGACGTGCTCGGCAGGTGCTTCCGGCGTCTCCGGCACGTGTTTCTGGCACATCTGACTGGTGGTTCCGGCATGCCCAAAAGTTGATTCCGGTCTGTCCGGTAGGTGGTTCCGGCGTGCACGGCACGTGGTTCTGGTACGTCTCAGAGGTGGTTGCGTATGCCCAACAGGTGATTCCGGACTGTCCGCCACGTGCTTCTGGCACGTCTGAGAGGTGGTTCCAACATGCCCGGCAGGTCATTTCGGAGAGTCGTCCAAGTGGTTCTGGCGTAGCCCGCAAGATTTTGGCGTGTCAGGCAGGTGGTTCCGCCGTGCTCGGCAGGTGGTTCAGGCATGGCCGTCACGTGGTTCGAGTCTGTCCAGGACGTGTTTCCAGCTTCTCCGGCAGGTGGTTCTGGTACGTCTGAGAGGTGGTTCCGCCATGGCTGGCAGGTGATTCCGGACCGTCCCCCAGGTGGTTCTGGCATAGCCAGCAGTTGATATTGGCCTGTCCGGCAGGTGGTTCCAGCGAGTCGAACAGGTGGCTCCGGCGTGCTCGGCAGGTGGTTCCGGTCTGTCCGGTAGGTGATTCCGGCGTGTCCGGCACGTGCTTCCGGCACGTCTGAGAGGTGGTTCCGGCATGCGCGACAGGTGATTTCGGAGTGTCCGCCAGGTGGTTCTGGCGTACCCGGCAGGTGATTTTGGCGTGTCCGGCAGGTGTTTCTGGCGAGTCGAGCAGGTGGCTCCGGCATGCTCGGCAGGTGCTTCCGGCATCTCCGGCACGTGGTTCTGGTGTGTCTGAGAGCTGGTTCCGGCATGTCCGGCAGATGATTCCGGAGTGTCCGCCAAGTGGTTCTGGCATACCCGGCTGGTGATTTGGGCATGTCAGGTAGGTGGTTCCGGCGAGTCGAGCAGGTGGCTCCGGCGTGTTCGGCAGGTTGTTCAGACGGGTCTGGCAGGTGTTTTCCGTCTGTTCGGGGTGTGGTTCCAGCATCTCATGCAAATGGTTCTGGCACGTCTGAGATGTGGTTCCGGCCGGCCCGACAGGTGTTTCCACAGTGTCCGCCAAGTGGTACTGGCGTAGTTGGCAGGAGATTTTGGCATGACCGGCAGGTGGTTCCAGCAAGCCCGGCAGGTGATTCCGAAGTGTTCCCCAACTGGTTGTGGCGTAGCCGGCAGGTGATTTTTGCGTGTCCGGCAGGTGGTTCTGGCGAGTCGAGCAGGTGGCTCCGGCATGCTCGGCATGTGCTTCCGGCGTCTCCGGCACTTGGTTCTGGTGTGTCTGAGAGCTGGTTCCGGCATGTCCGGCAGATGATTCCGGAGTGTCTGCCAAGTGGTTCTGGCATACCCAGCAGGTGATTTTGGCGTGTCAGGGAGGTGGTACCGGTGAGTCGAGCAGGTGGTTCCGGCGTGCTCAGCAGGTGGTTCAGGCGGTTCTGGCAGGTGGTATCCGTCTGTTCGGGGTGTGGTTCCAGCATCTCATGAACACGTTTCTGGCACGTCTGAGATGTGGTTCCAGCCGGCCCGACAGGTGTTTCCGCAGTGTCCGCCAAGCGGTTCTGGCGTAGTTGGCAGGTGATTTTGGCATGACTGGCAGGTGGTTCCAGCAAGCCTGGCAGGTGATTCCAAAGTGTTCACCAACTGGTTGTGGCGTAGCCGGCAGGTGATTTTTGCGTGATCGGCAGGTGGTTCTGGCGAGTCGAGCAGGTGGTTCCGGCGTGCTCGGCTGGTGCTTCCGGGGTCATTGGCACGGGCTTCTGGCATGTCTGAGAGGTGGTTCCTGCATGCCCGGCAAGTGATTCCGGAGTGTTCGCCAAGTGGTTCTGGCATAGTCGGCAGGTGATTTTGGCATGTCCGGCAGGTGGTTCAGGCGAGTTGAGCAGGTGGTTCCAACGTGCTTGGCAGGTGCTTCCGGCGTCTCCGGCACGTGTTTCTGGCACATCTGACAGGTGGTTCCGGCATGCCCGAAAGGTGATTCCGGTCTGTCCGGTAGGTGGTTCCAGCCTGCACGGCCTGTGGTTCTGGTACGTCTCAGAGGTGGTTGCGCATGCCCAACAGGTGATTCCGGACTGTCCGCCACATGGTTCTGGCACGTCTGAGAGGTGATTCCGGCATGCCCGGCAGGTCATCCCAGAGAGTCCTCCAAGTGGTTCTGGCATAACACGCAGGTGATTTTGGCGTGTCTGGCAGGTTGTTCCGTTGTGCTTGGCAGGTGGTTCAGGCTTGGCCGGCAGGTGGTTCCAGACTGTCCAGGACGTGTTTCCAGCTTCTCCGGCAGGTGGTTCTGGTACGTCTGAGAGGTGGTTCCGCCATGGCTGGCAGGTGATTGCGGACCGTCCCCCCCGTGGTTCTGGCATAGCCAGCAGTTGATATTGGCCTGTCCGGCAGGTGGTTCCAGCGAGTCGAACAGGTGGCTCCGGCGTGCTCGGCAGGTGGTTCCGGTCTGTCCGGTAGGTGATTCCGGCGTGTCCGGCACGTGCTTCCGGCACGTCTGAGAGGTGGTTCCGGCATGCGCGACAGGTGGTTTCGGAGTGTCCGCCAGGTGGTTCTGGCGTACCCGGCAGGTGATTTTGGCGTGTCCGGCAGGTGTTTCTGGCGAGTCGAGCAGGTGGCTCCGGCATGCTCGGCAGGTGCTTCCGGCATCTCCGGCACGTGGTTCTGGTGTGTCTGAGAGCTGGTTCCGGCAAGTATGGCAGATGATTCCGGAGTGTCCGCCAAGTGGTTCTGGCATACCCGGCTGGTGATTTGGGCCTGTCAGGTAGGTGGTTCCGGCGAGTCGAGCAGGTGGCTCCGGCGTGCTCGGCAGGTTGTTCAGACGGGTCTGGCAGGTGTTTTCCGTCTGTTCGGGGTGTGGTTCCAGCATCTCATGCACATGGTTCTGGCACGTCTGAGATGTGGTTCCGGCCGGCCCGACAGGTGTTTCCACAGTGTCCGCCAAGTGGTACTGGCGTAGTTGGCAGGTGATTTTGGCATGACCGGCAGGTGGTTCCAGCAAGCCCGGCAGGTGATTCCGAAGTGTTCCCCAACTGGTTCTGGCGTAGCCGGCAGGTGATTTTTGCGTGTCCGGCAGGTGGTTCTGGCGAGTCGAGCAGGTGGTTCCGGCGTGCTCGGCAGGTGCTTCCGGGGTCATTGGCACGTGGTTCTGGCATATCTGAGAGGTGGTTCCGGCATGCCTGGCAGGTGATTCCGGAGTGTTCGCCAAGTGTTTCCGGCGTAGCCGGCAGGTGATTTTGCATGTCCAGCGGTCGTTCCGGCGGGTCGAGCCGGTGGTTCCGGCGTGTCCGGCAGGTGGTTCCGGTCTGTCCGGCAGGTGGTTCTGTGGTGTCCGGCACGAGGTTCAGTCTGAGAGGCTGTGCCGGCATGCCCCTCACGTGATTCCAGCTTGTCCCCGAAGTGGTGCTGGTGTAGCGGGCAGGTGATTTTGGCGTGTCCGGCAGGTGGTTCAGGCGAGTTGAGCAGGTGGTTGCGACGTGCTCGGCAGGTGCTTCCGGCGTCTCCGGCACGTGTTTCTGGCACATCTGACTGGTGGTTCCGGCATGCCCAAAAGTTGATTCCGGTCTGTCCGGTAGGTGGTTCCGGCGTGCACGGCACGTGGTTCTGGTACGTCTCAGAGGTGGTTGCGTATGCCCAACAGGTGATTCCGGACTGTCCGCCACGTGCTTCTGGCACGTCTGAGAGGTGGTTCCAACATGCCCGGCAGGTCATTTCGGAGAGTCGTCCAAGTGGTTCTGGCGTAGCCCGCAAGATTTTGGCGTGTCAGGCAGGTGGTTCCGCCGTGCTCGGCAGGTGGTTCAGGCATGGCCGTCACGTGGTTCGAGTCTGTCCAGGACGTGTTTCCAGCTTCTCCGGCAGGTGGTTCTGGTACGTCTGAGAGGTGGTTCCGCCATGGCTGGCAGGTGATTCCGGACCGTCCCCCAGGTGGTTCTGGCATAGCCAGCAGTTGATATTGGCCTGTCCGGCAGGTGGTTCCAGCGAGTCGAACAGGTGGCTCCGGCGTGCTCGGCAGGTGGTTCCGGTCTGTCCGGTAGGTGATTCCGGCGTGTCCGGCACGTGCTTCCGGCACGTCTGAGAGGTGGTTCCGGCATGCGCGACAGGTGATTTCGGAGTGTCCGCCAGGTGGTTCTGGCGTACCCGGCAGGTGATTTTGGCGTGTCCGGCAGGTGTTTCTGGCGAGTCGAGCAGGTGGCTCCGGCATGCTCGGCAGGTGCTTCCGGCATCTCCGGCACGTGGTTCTGGTGTGTCTGAGAGCTGGTTCCGGCATGTCCGGCAGATGATTCCGGAGTGTCCGCCAAGTGGTTCTGGCATACCCGGCTGGTGATTTGGGCATGTCAGGTAGGTGGTTCCGGCAAGTCGAGCAGGTGGCTCCGGCGTGTTCGGCAGGTTGTTCAGACGGGTCTGGCAGGTGTTTTCCGTCTGTTCGGGGTGTGGTTCCAGCATCTCATGCAAATGGTTCTGGCACGTCTGAGATGTGGTTCCGGCCGGCCCGACAGGTGTTTCCACAGTGTCCGCCAAGTGGTACTGGCGTAGTTGGCAGGAGATTTTGGCATGACCGGCAGGTGGTTCCAGCAAGCCCGGCAGGTGATTCCGAAGTGTTCCCCAACTGGTTGTGGCGTAGCCGGCAGGTGATTTTTGCGTGTCCGGCAGGTGGTTCTGGCGAGTCGAGCAGGTGGCTCCGGCATGCTCGGCATGTGCTTCCGGCGTCTCCGGCACTTGGTTCTGGTGTGTCTGAGAGCTGGTTCCGGCATGTCCGGCAGATGATTCCGGAGTGTCTGCCAAGTGGTTCTGGCATACCCAGCAGGTGATTTTGGCGTGTCAGGGAGGTGGTACCGGTGAGTCGAGCAGGTGGTTCCGGCGTGCTCAGCAGGTGGTTCAGGCGGTTCTGGCAGGTGGTATCCGTCTGTTCGGGGTGTGGTTCCAGCATCTCATGAACACGTTTCTGGCACGTCTGAGATGTGGTTCCAGCCGGCCCGACAGGTGTTTCCGCAGTGTCCGCCAAGCGGTTCTGGCGTAGTTGGCAGGTGATTTTGGCATGACTGGCAGGTGGTTCCAGCAAGCCTGGCAGGTGATTCCAAAGTGTTCACCAACTGGTTGTGGCGTAGCCGGCAGGTGATTTTTGCGTGATCGGCAGGTGGTTCTGGCGAGTCGAGCAGGTGGTTCCGGCGTGCTCGGCTGGTGCTTCCGGGGTCATTGGCACGGGCTTCTGGCATGTCTGAGAGGTGGTTCCTGCATGCCCGGCAAGTGATTCCGGAGTGTTCGCCAAGTGGTTCTGGCATAGTCGGCAGGTGATTTTGGCATGTCCGGCAGGTGGTTCAGGCGAGTTGAGCAGGTGGTTCCAACGTGCTTGGCAGGTGCTTCCGGCGTCTCCGGCACGTGTTTCTGGCACATCTGACAGGTGGTTCCGGCATGCCCGAAAGGTGATTCCGGTCTGTCCGGTAGGTGGTTCCAGCCTGCACGGCCTGTGGTTCTGGTACGTCTCAGAGGTGGTTGCGCATGCCCAACAGGTGATTCCGGACTGTCCGCCACATGGTTCTGGCACGTCTGAGAGGTGATTCCGGCAAGCCCGGCAGGTCATCCCAGAGAGTCCTCCAAGTGGTTCTGGCATAACACGCAGGTGATTTTGGCGTGTCTGGCAGGTTGTTCCGTTGTGCTTGGCAGGTGGTTCAGGCTTGGCCGGCAGGTGGTTCCAGACTGTCCAGGACGTGTTTCCAGCTTCTCCGGCAGGTGGTTCTGGTACGTCTGAGAGGTGGTTCCGCCATGGCTGGCAGGTGATTGCGGACCGTCCCCCCCGTGGTTCTGGCATAGCCAGCAGTTGATATTGGCCTGTCCGGCAGGTGGTTCCAGCGAGTCGAACAGGTGGCTCCGGCGTGCTCGGCAGGTGGTTCCGGTCTGTCCGGTAGGTGATTCCGGCGTGTCCGGCACGTGCTTCCGGCACGTCTGAGAGGTGGTTCCGGCATGCGCGACAGGTGGTTTCGGAGTGTCCGCCAGGTGGTTCTGGCGTACCCGGCAGGTGATTTTGGCGTGTCCGGCAGGTGTTTCTGGCGAGTCGAGCAGGTGGCTCCGGCATGCTCGGCAGGTGCTTCCGGCATCTCCGGCACGTGGTTCTGGTGTGTCTGAGAGCTGGTTCCGGCAAGTATGGCAGATGATTCCGGAGTGTCCGCCAAGTGGTTCTGGCATACCCGGCTGGTGATTTGGGCCTGTCAGGTAGGTGGTTCCGGCGAGTCGAGCAGGTGGCTCCGGCGTGCTCGGCAGGTTGTTCAGACGGGTCTGGCAGGTGTTTTCCGTCTGTTCGGGGTGTGGTTCCAGCATCTCATGCACATGGTTCTGGCACGTCTGAGATGTGGTTCCGGCCGGCCCGACAGGTGTTTCCACAGTGTCCGCCAAGTGGTACTGGCGTAGTTGGCAGGTGATTTTGGCATGACCGGCAGGTGGTTCCAGCAAGCCCGGCAGGTGATTCCGAAGTGTTCCCCAACTGGTTCTGGCGTAGCCGGCAGGTGATTTTTGCGTGTCCGGCAGGTGGTTCTGGCGAGTCGAGCAGGTGGTTCCGGCGTGCTCGGCAGGTGCTTCCGGGGTCATTGGCACGTGGTTCTGGCATATCTGAGAGGTGGTTCCGGCATGCCTGGCAGGTGATTCCGGAGTGTTCGCCAAGTGTTTCCGGCGTAGCCGGCAGGTGATTTTGCATGTCCAGCGGTCGTTCCGGCGGGTCGAGCCGGTGGTTCCGGCGTGTCCGGCAGGTGGTTCCGGTCTGTCCGGCAGGTGGTTCTGTGGTGTCCGGCACGAGGTTCAGTCTGAGAGGCTGTGCCGGCATGCCCCTCACGTGATTCCAGCTTGTCCCCGAAGTGGTGCTGGTGTAGCGGGCAGGTGATTTTGGCGTGTCCGGCAGGTGGTTCAGGCGAGTTGAGCAGGTGGTTGCGACGTGCTCGGCAGGTGCTTCCGGCGTCTCCGGCACGTGTTTCTGGCACATCTGACTGGTGGTTCCGGCATGCCCAAAAGTTGATTCCGGTCTGTCCGGTAGGTGGTTCCGGCGTGCACGGCACGTGGTTCTGGTACGTCTCAGAGGTGGTTGCGTATGCCCAACAGGTGATTCCGGACTGTCCGCCACGTGCTTCTGGCACGTCTGAGAGGTGGTTCCAACATGCCCGGCAGGTCATTTTGGAGAGTCGTCCAAGTGGTTCTGGCGTAGCCCGCAGGTGATTTTGGCGTGTCCGGCAGGTGGTTCCGCCGTGCTCGGCAGGTGGTTCAGGCATGGCCGTCACGTGGTTCCAGTCTGTCCAGGACGTGTTTCCAGCTTCTCCGGCAGGTGGTTCTGGTACGTCTGAGAGGTGGTTCCGCCATGGCTGGCAGGTGATCCCGGACTGTCCCCCAGGTGGTTCTGGCATAGCCAGCAGTTGATATTGGCCTGTCCGGCAGGTGGTTCCAGCGAGTCGAACAGGTGGCTCCGGCGTTCTTGGCAGGTGGTTCCGGTCTGTCCGGTAGGTGTTTCCGGCGTGTCCGGCACGTGCTTCCGGAACGTCTGAGAGGTGGTTCCGGCATGCGCGGCAGGTGATTCCGTAGTGTCCGCCAGGTGGTTCTGGCGTACCCGGCAGGTGATTTTGGCGTATCCGGCAGGTGTTTCTGGCGAGTCGAGCAGGTGGCTCCGGCATGCTTGGCAGGTGCTTCCGGCGTCTCCGGCACTTGGTTCTGGTGTGTCTGAGAGCTGGTTCCGGCATGTCCGGCAGATGATTCCGGAGTGGCCGCCAAGTGGTTCTGGCATACCCAGCAGGTGATTTTGGCGTGTCAGGGAGGTGGTACCGGTGAGTCGAGCAGGTGGTTCCGGCGTGCTCAGCAGGTGGTTCAGGCGGTTCTGGCAGGTGGTATCCGTCTGTTCGGGGTGTGGTTCCAGCATCTCATGAACACGTTTCTGGCACGTCTGAGATGTGGTTCCAGCCGGCCCGACAGGTGTTTCCGCAGTGTCCGCCAAGCGGTTCTGGCGTAGTTGGCAGGTGATTTTGGCATGACTGGCAGGTGGTTCCAGCAAGCCTGGCAGGTGATTCCAAAGTGTTCACCAACTGGTTGTGGCGTAGCCGGCAGGTGATTTTTGCGTGATCGGCAGGTGGTTCTGGCGAGTCGAGCAGGTGGTTCCGGCGGGCTCGGCTGGTGCTTCCGGGGTCATTGGCACGGGGTTCTGGCATGTCTGAGGGGTGGTTCCTGCATGCCCGGCAAGTGATTCCGGAGTGTTCGCCAAGTGGTTCTGGCATAGTCGGCAGGTGATTTTGGCATGTCCGGCATGTGGTTAAGGCGAGTTGAGCAGGTGGTTCCAACGTGCTTGGCAGGTGCTTCCGGCATCTCCGGCACGTGTTACTGGCACATCCGACAGGTGGTTTCGGCATGCCCGAAAGGTGATTCCGGTCTGTCCGGTAGGTGGTTCCAGCCTGCACGGCATGTGGTTCTGGTACGTCTCAGAGGTGGTTGCGCATGCCCAACAGGTGATTCCGGACTGTCCGCCACATGGTTCTGGCACGTCTGAGAGGTGGTTCCGGCATGCCCGGCAGGTCATCCCAGAGAGTCCTCCAAGTGGTTCTGGCATAACACGCAGGTGATTTTGGCGTGTCTGGCAGGTTGTTCCGTTGTGCTTGGCAGGTGGTTCAGGTTTGGCCGGCAGGTGGTTCCAGACTGTCCAGGACGTGTTTCCAGCTTCTCCGGCAGGTGGTTCTGGTGCGTCTGAGAGGTGGTTCCGCCATGGCTGGCAGGTGATTCCGGACCGTCCCCCAGGTGGTTCTGGCATAGCCAGCAGTTGATATTGGCCTGTCCGGCAGGTGGTTCCAGCGAGTCGAACAGGTGGCTCCGGCGTGCTCGGCAGGTGCTTCCGGTCTGTCCGGTAGGTGTTTCCGGCGTGTCCGGCACGTGCTTCCGGCACATCTGAGAGGCGGTTCCGGCAAGCGCGACAGGTGGTTTCGGAGTGTCCGCCAGGTGGTTCTGGCGTACCCAGCAGGTGATTTTGGCGTGTCCGGCAGGTGTTTCTGGCGAGTCGAGCAGGTGGCTCCGGCATGCTCGGCAGGTGCTTCCGGCGTCTCCGGCACGTGGTTCTGGTGTGTCTGAGAGCTGGTTCCGGCACGTCCGGCAGATGATTCCAGAGTGTCCGCCAAGTGGTTCTGGCATACCCGGCTGGTGATTTGGGCATGTCAGGTAGGTGGTTCCGGCGAGTCGAGCAGGTGGCTCCGGCGTGCTCGGCAGGTTGTTCAGACGGGTCTGGCAGGTGTTTTCCGTCTGTTCGGGGTGTGGTTCCAGCATCTCATGCACATGTTTCTGGCACGTCTGTGATGTGGTTCCGGCCGGCCCGACAGGTGTTTCCACAGTGTCCGCCAAGTGGTACTGGCGTAGTCGGCAGGTGATTTTGGCATGACGGGCAGGTGGTTCCAGCAAGCCCGGCAGGTGATTCCGAAGTGTTCCCCAACTGGTTGTGGCGTAGCCGGCAGGTGATTTTTGCGTGTCCGGCAGGTGGTTCTAGCGAGTCGAGCAGGTGGTTCCGGCGTGCTCGGCAGGTGCTTCCGGGGTCATTGGCACGTGGTTCTGGCATATCTGAGAGGTGGTTCCGGCATGCCCGGCTGGTGATTCCGGAGTGTTCGCCAAGTGTTTCCGGCGTAGCCGGCAGGTGATTTTGCATGTCCAGCGGTCGTTCCGGCGGGTCGAGCCGGTGGTTCCGGCGTGTCCGGCAGGTGGTTCCGGTCTGTCCGGCACGTGGTTCTGTGGTGTCCGGCACGAGGTTCAGTCTGAGAGGCTGTGCCGGCATGCCCCTCACGTGATTCCGGCTTGTCCCCGAAGTGGTGCTGGTGTAGCGGGCAGGTGATTTTGGCGTGTCCGGCAGGTGGTTCAGGCGAGTTGAGCAGGTGGTTGCGACGTGCTCGGCAGGTGCTTCCGGCGTCTCCGGCACGTGTTTCTGGCACATCTGACTGGTGGTTCCGGCATGCCCAAAAGTTGATTCCGGTCTGTCCGGTAGGTGGTTCCGGCGTGCACGGCACGTGGTTCTGGTACGTCTCAGAGGTGGTTGCGTATGCCCAACAGGTGATTCCGGACTGTCCGCCACGTGCTTCTGGCACGTCTGAGAGGTGGTTCCAACATGCCCGGCAGGTCATTTCGGAGAGTCGTCCAAGTGGTTCTGGCGTAGCCCGCAAGATTTTGGCGTGTCAGGCAGGTGGTTCCGCCGTGCTCGGCAGGTGGTTCAGGCATGGCCGTCACGTGGTTCCAGTCTGTCCAGGACGTGTTTCCAGCTTCTCCGGCAGGTGGTTCTGGTACGTCTGAGAGGTGGTTCCGCCATGGCTGGCAGGTGATTCCGGACCGTCCCCCAGGTGGTTCTGGCATAGCCAGCAGTTGATATTGGCCTGTCCGGCAGGTGGTTCCAGCGAGTCGAACAGGTGGCTCCGGCGTGCTCGGCAGGTGGTTCCGGTCTGTCCGGTAGGTGATTCCGGCGTGTCCGGCACGTGCTTCCGGCACGTCTGAGAGGTGGTTCCGGCATGCGCGACAGGTGATTTCGGAGTGTCCGCCAGGTGGTTCTGGCGTACCCGGCAGGTGATTTTGGCGTGTCCGGCAGGTGTTTCTGGCGAGTCGAGCAGGTGGCTCCGGCATGCTCGGCAGGTGCTTCCGGCATCTCCGGCACGTGGTTCTGGTGTGTCTGAGAGCTGGTTCCGGCATGTCCGGCAGATGATTCCGGAGTGTCCGCCAAGTGGTTCTGGCATACCCGGCTGGTGATTTGGGCCTGTCAGGTAGGTGGTTCCGGCGAGTCGAGCAGGTGGCTCCGGCGTGCTCGGCAGGTTGTTCAGACGGGTCTGGCAGGTGTTTTCCGTCTGTTCGGGGTGTGGTTCCAGCATCTCATGCACATGGTTCTGGCACGTCTGAGATGTGGTTCCGGCCGGCCCGACAGGTGTTTCCACAGTGTCCGCCAAGTGGTACTGGCGTAGTTGGCAGGTGATTTTGGCATGACCGGCAGGTGGTTCCAGCAAGCCCGGCAGGTGATTCCGAAGTGTTCCCCAACTGGTTGTGGCATAGCCGGCAGGTGATTTTTGCGTGTCCGGCAGGTGGTTCTGGCGAGTCGAGCAGGTGGCTCCGGCTTGCTCGGCATGTGCTTCCGGCGTCTCCGGCACTTGGTTCTGGTGTGTCTGAGAGCTGGTTCCGGAATGTCCGGCAGATGATTCCGGAGTGTCCGCCAAGTGGTTCTGGCATACCCAGCAGGTGATTTTGGCGTGTCAGGGAGGTGGTACCGGTGAGTCGAGCAGGTGGTTCCGGCGTGCTCAGCAGGTGGTTCAGGCGGTTCTGGCAGGTGCTATCCGTCTGTTCGGGGTGTGGTTCCAGCATCTCATGAACACGTTTCTGGCACGTCTGAGATGTGGTTCCAGCCGGCCCGACAGGTGTTTCCGCAGTGTCCGCCAAGCGGTTCTGGCGTAGTTGGCAGGTGATTTTGGCATGACTGGCAGGTGGTTCCAGCAAGCCTGGCAGGTGATTCCAAAGTGTTCACCAACTGGTTGTGGCGTAGCCGGCAGGTGATTTTTGCGTGATCGGCAGGTGGTTCTGGCGAGTCGAGCAGGTGGTTCCGGCGGGCTCGGCTGGTGCTTCCGGGGTCATTGGCACGGGGTTCTGGCATGTCTGAGGGGTGGTTCCTGCATGCCCGGCAAGTGATTCCGGAGTGTTCGCCAAGTGGTTCTGGCATAGTCGGCAGGTGATTTTGGCATGTCCGGCAGGTGGTTCAGGCGAGTTGAGCAGGTGGTTCCAACGTGCTTGGCAGGTGCTTCCGGAGTCTCCGGCACGTGTTTCTGGCACATCTGACAGGTGGTTCCGGCATGCCCGAAAGGTGATTCCGGTCTGTCCGGTAGGTGGTTATAGCCGGCATGGCATGTGGTTCTGGTACGTCTCAGAGGTGGTTGCGCATGCCCAACAGGTGATTCCGGACTGTCCGCCACATGGTTCTGGCACGTCTGAGAGGTGGATCCGGCATGCCCGGCAGGTTATCCCAGAGAGTCCTCCAAGTGGTTCTGGCATAACACGCAGGTGATTTTGGCGTGTCTGGCAGGTTGTTCCCTTGTGCTTGGCAGGTGGTTCAGGCTTGTCCGGCAGGTGGTTCCAGACTGTCCAGGACGTGTTTCCAGCTTCTCTGGCAGGTGGTTCTGGTACGTCTGAGAGGTGGTTCCGCCATGGCTGGCAGGTGATTCCGGACCGTCAACCAGGTGGTTCTGGCATAGCCAGCAGTTGATATTGGCCTGTCCGGCAGGTGGTTCCAGCGAGTCGAACAGGTGGCTCCGGCGTGCTCGGCAGGTGGTTCCGGTCTGTCCGGTAGGTGATTCCGGTGTGTCCGGCACGTGCTTCCGGCACGTCTGAGAGGTGGTTCCGGCATGCGCGACAGGTGATTTTGGAGTGTCCGCCAGGTGGTTCTGGCGTACCTGGCAGGTGATTTGGCGTGTCCGGCAGGTGTTTCTGGCGAGTCGAGCAGGTGGCTCCGGCATGCTCGGCAGGTGCTTCCGGCGTCTCCGGCACGTGGTTCTGGTGTGTCTGAGAGCTGGTTCAGGCATGTCCGGCAGATGATTCCGGAGTGTCCGCCAAGTGGTTCTGGCATACCCGGCTGGTGATTTGGGCATGTCAGGTAGGTGGTTCCGGCGAGTCGAGCAGGTGGCTCCGGCGTGCTCGGCAGGTTGTTCAGACGGGTCTGGCCGGTGTTTTCCGTCTGTTCGGGGTGTGGTTCCAGCATCTCATGCACATGGTTCTGGCACGTCTGAGATGTGGTTCCGGCCAGCCCGACAGGTGTTTCCACAGTATCCGCCAAGTGGTACTGGCGTAGTTGGCAGGTGATTTTGGCATGACCGGCAGGTGGTTCCAGCAAGCCCGGCAGGTGATTCCGAAGTGTTCCCCAACTGGTTGTGGCGTAGCCGGCAGGTGATTTCTGCGTGTCCGGCAGGTGGTTCTGATGAGTCGAGCAGGTGGTTCCGGCGTTCTCGGCAGGTGCTGCCGGGGTCATTGGCACGTGGTTCTGGCATATCTGAGAGGTGGTTCCAGCATGCACGGCACGTGATTCCGGAGTGTTCGCCAAGTGTTTCCGGCGTAGCCGGCAGGTGATTTTGCATGTCCAGCGGTCGTTCCGGCGGGTCGAGCCGGTAGTTCCGGCGTGTCCGGCAGGTGGTTCCGGTCTGTCCGGCAGGTGGTTCTGTGGTGTCCGGCACGAGGTTCAGTCTGAGAGGCTGTGCCGGCATGCCCCTCACGTGATTCCGTCTTGTCCCCGAAGTGGTGCTGGTGTAGTGGGCAGGTGATTTTGGCGTGTCCGGCAGGTGGTTCAGGCAAGTTGAGCAGGTGGTTGCGACGTGCTCGGCAGGTGCTTTCGGCGTCTCCGGCACGTGTTTCTGGCACATCTGACTGGTGGTTCCGGCATGCCCAAAAGTTGATTCCGGTCTGTCCGGTAGGTGGTTCCGGCGTGCACGGCACGTGGTTCTGGTACGTCTCAGAGGTGGTTGCCTATGCCCAACAGGTGATTCCGGACTGTCCGCCACGTGCTTCTGTCATGTCTGAGAGGTGGTTCCAACATGCCCGGCAGGTCATTTCGGAGAGTCGTCCAAGTGGTTCTGGCGTAGCCCGCAGGTGATTTTGGCGTGTCCGGCAGGTGGTTCCGCCGTGCTCGGCAGGTGGTTCAGGCATGGCCGTCATGTGGTTCCAGTCTGTCCAGGACGTGTTTCCAGCTTCTCCGGCAGGTGGTTCTGGTACATCTGTGAGGTGGTTCCGCCATGGCTGGCAGGTGATCCCGGACTGTCCCCCAGGTGGTTCTGTCATAGTCAGCAGTTGATATTGGCCTGTCCGGCAGGTGGTTCCAGCGAGTCGAACAGGTGGCTCTGGTGTTCTTGGCAGGTGGTTCCGGTCTGTCCGGTAGGTGTTTCCGGCGTGTCTGGCACGTGCTTCCGGCACGTCTGAGAGGTGGTTCCGGCATGCGCGGCAGGTGATTCCGTAGTGTCCGCCAGGTGGTTCTGGCATACCCGGCAGGTGATTTTGGCGTGTCCGTAAGGTGTTTCTGGCGAGTCGAGCAGGTGGCTCCGGCATGCTCGGCAGATGCTTCCGGCGTCTCCGGCACTTGGTTCTGGTGTGTCTGAGAGCTGGTTCCGTCATGTCCGGCAGATGATTCCGGAGGGTCCGCCAAGTGGTTCTGGCATACCCAGCAGGTGATTTTGGCGTGTCAGGGAGGTGGTACCGGTGAGTCGAGCAGGTGGTTCCGGCGTGCTCAGCAGGTGGTTCAGGCGGTTCTGGCAGGTGGTATCCGTCTGTTCGGGGTGTGGTTCCAGCATCTCATGAACACGTTTCTGGCACGTCTGAGATGTGGTTCCAGCCGGCCCGACAGGTGTTTCCGCAGTGTCCGCCAAGCGGTTCTGGCGTAGTTGGCAGGTGATTTTGGCATGACTGGCAGGTGGTTCCAGCAAGCCTGGCAGGTGATTCCAAAGTGTTCACCAACTGATTGTGGCGTAGCCGGCAGGTGATTTTTGCGTGATCGGCAGGTGGTTCTGGCGAGTCGAGCAGGTGGTTCCGGCGTGCTCGGCTGGTGCTTCCGGGGTCATTGGCACGGGCTTCTGGCATGTCTGAGAGGTGGTTCCTGCATGCCCGGCAAGTGATTCCGGAGTGTTCGCCAAGTGGTTCTGGCATAGTCGGCAGGTGATTTTGGCATGTCCGGCAGGTGGTTCAGGCGAGTTGAGCAGGTGGTTCCAACGTGCTTGGCAGGTGCTTCCGGCGTCTCCGGCACGTGTTTCTGGCACATCTGACTGGTGGTTCCGGCATGCCCACAAGTTGATTCCGGTCTGTCCGGTAGGTGGTTCCGGCGTGCACGGCACATGGTTCTGGTATGTCTCAGAGGTGGTTGCGTAAGCCCAACAGGTGATTCCGGACTGTCCGCCACGTGCTTCTGGCACGTCTGAGAGGTGGTTCCAACATGCCCGGCAGGTCATTTCGGAGAGTCGTCCAAGTGGTTCTGGCGTAGCCCGCAGGTGATTTTGGCGTGTCCGGCAGGTGGTTCCGCCGTGCTCGGCAGGTGGTTCAGGCATGGCCGTCACGTGGTTCCAGTCTGTCCAGGACGTGTTTCCAGCTTCTCCGGCAGGTGGTTCTGGTACGTCTGAGAGGTGGTTCCGCCATGGCTGGCAGGTGATCCCGGACCGTCCCCCAGGTGGTTCTGGCATAGCCAGCAGTTGATATTGGCCTGTCCGGCAGGTGGTTCCAGCGAGTCGAACAGGTGGCTCCGGCGTGCTCGGCAGGTGGTTCCGGTCTGTCCGGTAGGTGATTCCGGCGTGTCCGGCACGTGCTTCCGGCACGTCTGAGAGGTGGTTCCGGCATGCGCGACAGGTGGTTTCGGAGTGTCCGCCAGGTGGTTCTGGCGTACCCGGCAGGTGATTTTGGCGTGTCCGGCAGGTGTATCTGGCGAGTCGAGCAGGTGGCTCCGGCATGCTCGACAGGTGCTTCCGGCATCTCCGGCACGTGGTTCTGGTGTGTCTGAGAGCTGGTTCCGGCAAGTCCGGCAGATGATTCCGGAGTGTCCGCCAGGTGGTTCTGGCATACCCGGCTGGTGATTTGGGCCTGTCAGGTAGGTGGTTCTGGCGAGTCGAGCAGGTGGCTCCGGCATGCTCGGCAGGTGCTTCCGGCGTCTCCGGCACGTGGTTCTGGTGTGTCTGAGAGCTGGTTCCGGCATGTCCGGCAGATGATTCCGGAATGTCCGCCAAGTGGTTCTGGCATACCCAGCAGGTGATTTTGGCGTGTCAGGGAGGTGGTACCGGTGAGTCGAGCAGGTGGTTCCGGCGTGCTCAGCAGGTGGTTCAGGCGGTTCTGGCAGGTGGTATCCGTTTGTTCGGGGTGTGGTTCCAGCATCTCATGAACACGTTTCTGGCACGTCTGAGATGTGGTTCCAGCCGGCCCGACAGGTGTTTCCGCAGTGTCCGCCAAGCGGTTCTGGCGTAGTTGGCAGGTGATTTTGGCATGACTGGCAGGTGGTTCCAGCAAGCCTGGCAGGTGATTCCAAAGTGTTCACCAACTGGTTGTGGCGTAGCCGGCAGGTGATTTTTGCGTGATCGGCAGGTGGTTCTGGCGAGTCGAGCAGGTGGTTCCGGCGTGCTCGGCTGGTGCTTCCGGGGTCATTGGCACGGGGTTCTGGCATGTCTGAGAGGTGGTTCCTGCATGCCCGGCAAGTGATTCCGGAGTGTTCGCCAAGTGGTTCTGGCATAGTCGGCAGGTGATTTTGGCATGTCCGGCAGGTGGTTCAGGCGAGTTGAGCAGGTGGTTCCAACGTGCTTGGCAGGTGCTTCCGGCATCTCCGGCACGTGTTTCTGGCACATCCGACAGGTGGTTCCGGCATGCCCGAAAGGTGATTCCGGTCTGTCCGGTAGGTGGTTCCAGCCTGCACGGCATGTGGTTCTGGTACGTCTCAGAGGTGGTTGCGCATGCCCAACAGGTGATTCCGGACTGTCCGCCACATGGTTCTGGCACGTCTGAGAGGTGGTTCCGGCATGCCCGGCAGGTCATCCCAGAGAGTCCTCCAAGTGGTTCTGGCATAACACGCAGGTGATTTTGGCGTGTCTGGCAGGTTGTTCCGTTGTGCTTGCCAGGTGGTTCAGGCTTGGCCGGCAGGTGGTTCCAGACTGTCCAGGACGTGTTTCCAGCTTCTCCGGCAGGTGGTTCTGGTACGTCTGAGAGGTGGTTCCGCCATGGCTGGCAGGTGATTCCGGACCGTCCCCCCCGTGGTTCTGGCATAGCCAGCAGTTGATATTGGCCTGTCCGGCAGGTGGTTCCAGCGAGTCGAACAGGTGGCTCCGGCGTGCTCGGCAGGTGGTTCCGGTCTGTCCGGTAGGTGATTCCGGCGTGTCCGGCACGTGCTTCCGGCACGTCTGAGAGGTGGTTCCGGCATGCGCGACAGGTGGTTTCGGAGTGTCCGCCAGGTGGTTCTGGCGTACCCGGCAGGTGATTTTGGCGTGTCCGGCAGGTGTTTCTGGCGAGTCGAGCAGGTGGCTCCGGCATGCTCGGCAGGTGCTTCCGGCATCTCCGGCACGTGGTTCTGGTGTGTCTGAGAGCTGGTTCCGGCATGTCCGGCAGATGATTCCGGAGTGTCCGCCAAGTGGTTCTGGCATACCCGGCTGGTGATTTGGGCATGTCAGGTAGGTGGTTCCGGCGAGTCGAGCAGGTGGCTCCGGCATGCTCGGCAGGTTGTTCAGACGGGTCTGGCAGGTGTTTTCCGTCTGTTCGGGGTGTGGTTCCAGCATCTCATGCACATGGTTCTGGCACGTCTGAGATGTGGTTCCGGCCGGCCCGACAGGTGTTTCCACAGTGTCCGCCAAGTGGTACTGGCGTAGTTGGCAGGTGATTTTGGCATGACCGGCAGGTGGTTCCAGCAAGCCCGGCAGGTGATTCCGAAGTGTTCCCCAACTGGTTGTGGCGTAGCCGGCAGGTGATTTTTGCGTGTCCGGCAGGTGGTTCTGGCGAATCGAGCAGGTGGTTCCGGCGTGCTCGGCAGGTGCTTCCGGGGTCATTGGCACGTGGTTCTGGCATATCTGAGAGGTGGTTCCGGCATGCCCGGCAGGTGATTCCGGAGTGTTCGCCAAGTGTTTCCGGCGTAGCCGGCAGGTGATTTTGCATGTCCAGCGGTCGTTCCGGCGGGTCGAGCCGGTGGTTCCGGCGTGTCCGGCAGGTGGTTCCGGTCTGTCCGGCAGGTGGTTCTGTGGTGTCCGGCACGAGGTTCAGTCTGAGAGGCTGTGCCGGCATGCCCCTCACGTGATTCCGGCTTGTCCCCGAAGTGGTGCTGGTGTAGCGGGCAGGTGATTTTGGCGTGTCCGGCAGGTGGTTCAGGCGAGTTGAGCAGGTGGTTGCGACGTGCTCGGCAGGTGCTTCCGGCATCTCCGGCACGTGTTTCTGGCACATCTGACTGGTGGTTCCGGCATGCCCACAAGTTGATTCCGGTCTGTCCGGTAGGTGGTTCCGGCGTGCACGGCACATGGTTCTGGTATGTCTCAGAGGTGGTTGCGTAAGCCCAACAGGTGATTCCGGACTGTCCGCCACGTGCTTCTGGCACGTCTGAGAGGTGGTTCCAACATGCCCGGCAGGTCATTTCGGAGAGTCGTCCAAGTGGTTCTGGCGTAGCCCGCAGGTGATTTTGGCGTGTCCGGCAGGTGGTTCCGCCGTGCTCGGCAGGTGGTTCAGGCATGGCCGTCACGTGGTTCCAGTCTGTCCAGGACGTGTTTCCAGCTTCTCCGGCAGGTGGTTCTGGTACGTCTGAGAGGTGGTTCCGCCATGGCTGGCAGGTGATCCCGGACCGTCCCCCAGGTGGTTCTGGCATAGCCAGCAGTTGATATTGGCCTGTCCGGCAGGTGGTTCCAGCGAGTCGAACAGGTGGCTCCGGCGTGCTCGGCAGGTGGTTCCGGTCTGTCCGGTAGGTGA
Source organism: Equus przewalskii (assembly GCF_037783145.1). Taxonomy (NCBI): domain Eukaryota; kingdom Metazoa; phylum Chordata; class Mammalia; order Perissodactyla; family Equidae; genus Equus; species Equus przewalskii. The sequence goes on from NW_027227946.1 coordinate 48,298, forward strand.
TTCCGGCGTGTCCGGCACGTGCTTCCGGCACGTCTGAGAGGTGGTTCCGGCATGCGCGACAGGTGGTTTCGGAGTGTCCGCCAGGTGGTTCTGGCGTACCCGGCAGGTGATTTTGGCGTGTCCGGCAGGTGTATCTGGCGAGTCGAGCAGGTGGCTCCGGCATGCTCGACAGGTGCTTCCGGCATCTCCGGCACGTGGTTCTGGTGTGTCTGAGAGCTGGTTCCGGCAAGTCCGGCAGATGATTCCGGAGTGTCCGCCAGGTGGTTCTGGCATACCCGGCTGGTGATTTGGGCCTGTCAGGTAGGTGGTTCTGGCGAGTCGAGCAGGTGGCTCCGGCATGCTCGGCAGGTGCTTCCGGCGTCTCCGGCACGTGGTTCTGGTGTGTCTGAGAGCTGGTTCCGGCATGTCCGGCAGATGATTCCGGAATGTCCGCCAAGTGGTTCTGGCATACCCAGCAGGTGATTTTGGCGTGTCAGGGAGGTGGTACCGGTGAGTCGAGCAGGTGGTTCCGGCGTGAACAGCAGGTGGTTCAGGCGGTTCTGGCAGGTGGTATCCGTTTGTTCGGGGTGTGGTTCCAGCATCTCATGAACACGTTTCTGGCACGTCTGAGATGTGGTTCCAGCCGGCCCGACAGGTGTTTCCGCAGTGTCCGCCAAGCGGTTCTGGCGTAGTTGGCAGGTGATTTTGGCATGACTGGCAGGTGGTTCCAGCAAGCCTGGCAGGTGATTCCAAAGTGTTCACCAACTGGTTGTGGCGTAGCCGGCAGGTGATTTTTGCGTGATCGGCAGGTGGTTCTGGCGAGTCGAGCAGGTGGTTCCGGCGTGCTCGGCTGGTGCTTCCGGGGTCATTGGCACGGGGTTCTGGCATGTCTGAGAGGTGGTTCCTGCATGCCCGGCAAGTGATTCCGGAGTGTTCGCCAAGTGGTTCTGGCATAGTCGGCAGGTGATTTTGGCATGTCCGGCAGGTGGTTCAGGCGAGTTGAGCAGGTGGTTCCAACGTGCTTGGCAGGTGCTTCCGGCATCTCCGGCACGTGTTTCTGGCACATCCGACAGGTGGTTCCGGCATGCCCGAAAGGTGATTCCGGTCTGTCCGGTAGGTGGTTCCAGCCTGCACGGCATGTGGTTCTGGTACGTCTCAGAGGTGGTTGCGCATGCCCAACAGGTGATTCCGGACTGTCCGCCACATGGTTCTGGCACGTCTGAGAGGTGGTTCCGGCATGCCCGGCAGGTCATCCCAGAGAGTCCTCCAAGTGGTTCTGGCATAACACGCAGGTGATTTTGGCGTGTCTGGCAGGTTGTTCCGTTGTGCTTGCCAGGTGGTTCAGGCTTGGCCGGCAGGTGGTTCCAGACTGTCCAGGACGTGTTTCCAGCTTCTCCGGCAGGTGGTTCTGGTACGTCTGAGAGGTGGTTCCGCCATGGCTGGCAGGTGATTCCGGACCGTCCCCCCCGTGGTTCTGGCATAGCCAGCAGTTGATATTGGCCTGTCCGGCAGGTGGTTCCAGCGAGTCGAACAGGTGGCTCCGGCGTGCTCGGCAGGTGGTTCCGGTCTGTCCGGTAGGTGATTCCGGCGTGTCCGGCACGTGCTTCCGGCACGTCTGAGAGGTGGTTCCGGCATGCGCGACAGGTGGTTTCGGAGTGTCCGCCAGGTGGTTCTGGCGTACCCGGCAGGTGATTTTGGCGTGTCCGGCAGGTGTTTCTGGCGAGTCGAGCAGGTGGCTCCGGCATGCTCGGCAGGTGCTTCCGGCATCTCCGGCACGTGGTTCTGGTGTGTCTGAGAGCTGGTTCCGGCATGTCCGGCAGATGATTCCGGAGTGTCCGCCAAGTGGTTCTGGCATACCCGGCTGGTGATTTGGGCATGTCAGGTAGGTGGTTCCGGCGAGTCGAGCAGGTGGCTCCGGCATGCTCGGCAGGTTGTTCAGACGGGTCTGGCAGGTGTTTTCCGTCTGTTCGGGGTGTGGTTCCGGCATCTCATGCACATGGTTCTGGCACGTCTGAGATGTGGTTCCGGCCGGCCCGACAGGTGTTTCCACAGTGTCCGCCAAGTGGTACTGGCGTAGTTGGCAGGTGATTTTGGCATGACCGGCAGGTGGTTCCAGCAAGCCCGGCAGGTGATTCCGAAGTGTTCCCCAACTGGTTGTGGCATAGCCGGCAGGTGATTTTTGCGTGTCCGGCAGGTGGTTCTGGCGAGTCGAGCAGGTGGCTCCGGCTTGCTCGGCATGTGCTTCCGGCGTCTCCGGCACTTGGTTCTGGTGTGTCTGAGAGCTGGTTCCGGAATGTCCGGCAGATGATTCCGGAGTGTCCGCCAAGTGGTTCTGGCATACCCAGCAGGTGATTTTGGCGTGTCAGGGAGGTGGTACCGGTGAGTCGAGCAGGTGGTTCCGGCGTGCTCAGCAGGTGGTTCAGGCGGTTCTGGCAGGTGCTATCCGTCTGTTCGGGGTGTGGTTCCAGCATCTCATGAACACGTTTCTGGCACGTCTGAGATGTGGTTCCAGCCGGCCCGACAGGTGTTTCCGCAGTGTCCGCCAAGCGGTTCTGGCGTAGTTGGCAGGTGATTTTGGCATGACTGGCAGGTGGTTCCAGCAAGCCTGGCAGGTGATTCCAAAGTGTTCACCAACTGGTTGTGGCGTAGCCGGCAGGTGATTTTTGCGTGATCGGCAGGTGGTTCTGGCGAGTCGAGCAGGTGGTTCCGGCGGGCTCGACTGGTGCTTCCGGGGTCATTGGCACGGGGTTCTGGCATGTCTGAGGGGTGGTTCCTGCATGCCCGGCAAGTGATTCCGGAGTGTTCGCCAAGTGGTTCTGGCATAGTCGGCAGGTGATTTTGGCATGTCCGGCAGGTGGTTCAGGCGAGTTGAGCAGGTGGTTCCAACGTGCTTGGCAGGTGCTTCCGGAGTCTCCGGCACGTGTTTCTGGCACATCTGACAGGTGGTTCCGGCATGCCCGAAAGGTGATTCCGGTCTGTCCGGTAGGTGGTTATAGCCGGCATGGCATGTGGTTCTGGTACGTCTCAGAGGTGGTTGCGCATGCCCAACAGGTGATTCCGGACTGTCCGCCACATGGTTCTGGCACGTCTGAGAGGTGGATCCGGCATGCCCGGCAGGTTATCCCAGAGAGTCCTCCAAGTGGTTCTGGCATAACACGCAGGTGATTTTGGCGTGTCTGGCAGGTTGTTCCCTCGTGCTTGGCAGGTGGTTCAGGCTTGTCCGGCAGGTGGTTCCAGACTGTCCAGGACGTGTTTCCAGCTTCTCTGGCAGGTGGTTCTGGTACGTCTGAGAGGTGGTTCCGCCATGGCTGGCAGGTGATTCCGGACCGTCCACCAGGTGGTTCTGGCATAGCCAGCAGTTGATATTGGCCTGTCCGGCAGGTGGTTCCAGCGAGTCGAACAGGTGGCTCCGGCGTGCTCGGCAGGTGGTTCCGGTCTGTCCGGTAGGTGATTCCGGTGTGTCCGGCACGTGCTTCCGGCACGTCTGAGAGGTGGTTCCGGCATGCGCGACAGGTGATTTTGGAGTGTCCGCCAGGTGGTTCTGGCGTACCTGGCAGGTGATTTGGCGTGTCCGGCAGGTGTTTCTGGCGAGTCGAGCAGGTGGCTCCGGCATGCTCGGCAGGTGCTTCCGGCGTCTCCGGCACGTGGTTCTGGTGTGTCTGAGAGCTGGTTCAGGCATGTCCGGCAGATGATTCCGGAGTGTCCGCCAAGTGGTTCTGGCATACCCGGCTGGTGATTTGGGCATGTCAGGTAGGTGGTTCCGGCGAGTCGAGCAGGTGGCTCCGGCGTGCTCGGCAGGTTGTTCAGACGGGTCTGGCCGGTGTTTTCCGTCTGTTCGGGGTGTGGTTCCAGCATCTCATGCACATGGTTCTGGCACGTCTGAGATGTGGTTCCGGCCAGCCCGACAGGTGTTTCCACAGTGTCCGCCAAGTGGTACTGGCGTAGTTGGCAGGTGATTTTGGCATGACCGGCAGGTGGTTCCAGCAAGCCCGGCAGGTGATTCCGAAGTGTTCCCCAACTGGTTGTGGCGTAGCCGGCAGGTGATTTCTGCGTGTCCGGCAGGTGGTTCTGATGAGTCGAGCAGGTGGTTCCGGCGTTCTCGGCAGGTGCTGCCGGGGTCATTGGCACGTGGTTCTGGCATATCTGAGAGGTGGTTCCAGCATGCACGGCACGTGATTCCGGAGTGTTCGCCAAGTGTTTCCGGCGTAGCCGGCAGGTGATTTTGCATGTCCAGCGGTCGTTCCGGCGGGTCGAGCCGGTAGTTCCGGCGTGTCCGGCAGGTGGTTCCGGTCTGTCCGGCAGGTGGTTCTGTGGTGTCCGGCACGAGGTTCAGTCTGAGAGGCTGTGCCGGCATGCCCCTCACGTGATTCCGTCTTGTCCCCGAAGTGGTGCTGGTGTAGTGGGCAGGTGATTTTGGCGTGTCCGGCAGGTGGTTCAGGCAAGTTGAGCAGGTGGTTGCGACGTGCTCGGCAGGTGCTTTCGGCGTCTCCGGCACGTGTTTCTGGCACATCTGACTGGTGGTTCCGGCATGCCCAAAAGTTGATTCCGGTCTGTCCGGTAGGTGGTTCCGGCGTGCACGGCACGTGGTTCTGGTACGTCTCAGAGGTGGTTGCCTATGCCCAACAGGTGATTCCGGACTGTCCGCCACGTGCTTCTGTCATGTCTGAGAGGTGGTTCCAACATGCCCGGCAGGTCATTTCGGAGAGTCGTCCAAGTGGTTCTGGCGTAGCCCGCAGGTGATTTTGGCGTGTCCGGCAGGTGGTTCCGCCGTGCTCGGCAGGTGGTTCAGGCATGGCCGTCATGTGGTTCCAGTCTGTCCAGGACGTGTTTCCAGCTTCTCCGGCAGGTGGTTCTGGTACATCTGTGAGGTGGTTCCGCCATGGCTGGCAGGTGATCCCGGACTGTCCCCCAGGTGGTTCTGTCATAGTCAGCAGTTGATATTGGCCTGTCCGGCAGGTGGTTCCAGCGAGTCGAACAGGTGGCTCTGGTGTTCTTGGCAGGTGGTTCCGGTCTGTCCGGTAGGTGTTTCCGGCGTGTCTGGCACGTGCTTCCGGCACGTCTGAGAGGTGGTTCCGGCATGCGCGGCAGGTGATTCCGTAGTGTCCGCCAGGTGGTTCTGGCATACCCGGCAGGTGATTTTGGCGTGTCCGTAAGGTGTTTCTGGCGAGTCGAGCAGGTGGCTCCGGCATGCTCGGCAGATGCTTCCGGCGTCTCCGGCACTTGGTTCTGGTGTGTCTGAGAGCTGGTTCCGTCATGTCCGGCAGATGATTCCGGAGGGTCCGCCAAGTGGTTCTGGCATACCCAGCAGGTGATTTTGGCGTGTCAGGGAGGTGGTACCGGTGAGTCGAGCAGGTGGTTCCGGCGTGCTCAGCAGGTGGTTCAGGCGGTTCTGGCAGGTGGTATCCGTCTGTTCGGGGTGTGGTTCCAGCATCTCATGAACACGTTTCTGGCACGTCTGAGATGTGGTTCCAGCCGGCCCGACAGGTGTTTCCGCAGTGTCCGCCAAGCGGTTCTGGCGTAGTTGGCAGGTGATTTTGGCATGACTGGCAGGTGGTTCCAGCAAGCCTGGCAGGTGATTCCAAAGTGTTCACCAACTGATTGTGGCGTAGCCGGCAGGTGATTTTTGCGTGATCGGCAGGTGGTTCTGGCGAGTCGAGCAGGTGGTTCCGGCGTGCTCGGCTGGTGCTTCCGGGGTCATTGGCACGGGCTTCTGGCATGTCTGAGAGGTGGTTCCTGCATGCCCGGCAAGTGATTCCGGAGTGTTCGCCAAGTGGTTCTGGCATAGTCGGCAGGTGATTTTGGCATGTCCGGCAGGTGGTTCAGGCGAGTTGAGCAGGTGGTTCCAACGTGCTTGGCAGGTGCTTCCGGCGTCTCCGGCACGTGTTTCTGGCACATCTGACTGGTGGTTCCGGCATGCCCACAAGTTGATTCCGGTCTGTCCGGTAGCTGGTTCCGGCGTGCACGGCACATGGTTCTGGTATGTCTCAGAGGTGGTTGCGTAAGCCCAACA
>NW_027227947.1:0-27228 GCF_037783145.1 Equus przewalskii
AAACACCTGCTCGACTCACCGGTACCACCTCCCTGACACGCCAAAATCACCTGCTGGGTATGCCAGAACCACTTGGCGGACACTCCGGAATCATCTGCCGGACGTGCCGGAACCAGCTCTGAGACACACCAGAACCAAGTGCCGGAGACGCCGGAAGCACCTGCCGAGCATGCCGGAGCCACCTGCTCCACTCGCCAGAAACACCTGCCGGACACGCCAAAATCACCTGCCGGGTACGCCACAACCACCTGGCGGACACTACGGAATCACCTGCCGCGCATGCCGGAACCACCTCTCAGACGTGCCGGAAGCACGTGCCAGACACGACGGAAACACCTACCGGACAGACCGGAACCACCTGCCAAGAACGCCGGAGCCACCTGTTCGACTCGCTGGAACCACCTGCCGGACAGGCCAATATCAACTGCTGGCTATGCCAGAACCACCAGGGGGACAGTCCGGGATCACCTGCCAGCCATGGCGGAACCACCTCTGAGACGTACCAGAACCACCTGCCGGAGAAGCTGGAAACACGTCCTGGACAGACTGGAACCACGTGACGGCCATGCCTGAACCACCTGCCGAGCACGGCGGAACCACCTGCTGGACACGCCAAAATCACCTGCGGGCTACGCCAGAACCACTTGGGCGACTCTCCGAAATGACCTGCCGGGCATGTTGGAACCACCACTCAGACGTGCCAGAAGCACGTGGCGGACAGTCCGGAATCACCTGTTGGGCATACGCAACCACCTCTGACACGTACCAGAACCACGTGCCGTGCACGCCGGAACCACCTACCGGACAGACCGGAATCAACTTTTGGGCATGCCGGAACCACCAGTCAGATGTGCCAGAAACACGTGCCGGAGACGCCGGAAGCACCTGCCGAGCACGTCGCAACCACCTGCTCAACTCGCCTGAACCACCTGCCGGACACGCCAAAATCACCTGCCCGCTACACCAGCACCACTTCGGGGACAAGCCGGAATCACGTGATGGGCATGCCGGCACAGCCTCTCAGACTGAACCTCGTGCCGGACACCACAGAACCACCTGCCGGACAGACCGGAACCACCTGCCGGACACGCCGGAACCACCGGCTCGACTCGCCGGAACGACCGCTGGACATGCAAAATCACCTGACCGCTACGCCGGATACACTTGACGAACACTCCGGAATCACCTGCCGGGCATGCCGGAACCACCTCTCAGATATGCCAGAACCACGTGCCAATGACCCCGGAAGCACCTGCCGAGCACGCCGGAACCACCTGCTCGACTCGCCAGAACCACCTGCCGGACACGCAAAAATCACCTGCCTGCTACGCCACAACCGGTGGGGGAACACTTCGGAATCACCTGCCGGGCTTGCTGGAACCGCCTGCCGGTCATGCCAAAATCACCTGCCAACTACGCCAGTACCACTTGGCGGACACTGTGGAAACACCTGTCGGGCCGGCCGGAACCACATCTCAGACGTGCCAGAACCATGTGCATGAGATGCTGGAACCACGCCCCGAACAGACGGAAAACACCTGCCAGACCCGTCTGAACAACCTGCCGAGCACGCCGGAGCCACCTGCTCGACTCGCCGGAACCACCTACCTGACATGCCCAAATCACCAGCCGGGTATGCCAGAACCACTTGGCGGACACTCCGGAATCATCTGCCGGACATGCCGGAACCAGCTCTCAGACACAGCAGAACCACGTGCCGGAGACGCCGGAAGCACCTGCCGAGCATGCCGGAGCCACCAGCTCGACTCGCCAGAAACACCTGCCGGACACGCCAAAATCACCTGCCGGGTACGCCAGAACCACCTGGCGGACACTCCGAAATCACCTGTCGCGCATGCCGGAACCACCTCTCAGACGTGCCGGAAGCACGTGCCGGACACGCCGGAATCACCTACCGGACAGACCGGAACCACCTGCCGAGCACGCCGGAGCCACCTGTTCGACTCGCTGGAACCACCTGCCGGACAGGCCAATATCAACTGCTGGCTATGCCAGAACCACCTGGGGGACGGTCCGGAATCACCTGCCAGCCACGGCGGAACCACCTGCCAAGCACAACGGAACAACCTGCCAGACACGCCAAAATCACCTGCGTGTTATGCCAGAACCACTTGGAGGACTCTCTGGGATGACCTGCTGGGCATGTCGGAACCACCTCTCAGACGTGCCAGAACCATGTGGCGGACAGTCCGGAATCACCTGTTGGGCATGCGCAACCACCTCTGAGACGTACCAGAACCACATGCCGTGCAGGCTGGAACCACCTACCGGACAGACCGGAATCACCTTTCGGGCATGCCGGAACCACCTGTCAGATGTGCCAGAAACACGTGCCGGAGACGCCGGAAGCACCTGCCAAGCACGTTGGAACCACCTGCTCAACTCGCTTGAACCACCTGCCGGACATGCCAAAATCACCTGCCGACTATGCCAGAACCACTTGGCGAACACTCCGCAATCACTTGCCGGGCATGCAGGGACCACCTCTCAGACATGCCAGAACCCCGTGCCAATGACCCCGGAAGCACCAGCCGAGCACGCCGGAACCACCTGCTCGACTCGCCAGAACCACCTGCCGATCACGCAAAAATCACCTGCCGGCTACGCCACAACCAGTTTTTGAACACTTTGGAATCACCTGCCAGGCTTGCTGGAACCACCTGCCAGTCATGCCAAAATCACCTGCCAACTACGCCAGAACCGCTTGGCGGACACTGCGGAAACACCTGTCGGGCCAGCTGGAACCACATCTCAGACGTGCCAGAAACGTGTTCATGAGATGCTGGAACCACACCCCGAACAGACGGATACCACCTGCCAGAACCGCCTGAACCACCTGCTGAGCACGCCGGAAACACCTGCTCGACTCAGCGGTACCACCTCCCTGACACGCCAAAATCACCTGCTGGGTATGCCAGAACCACTTGGCGGACACTCCGGAATCATCTGCCGGATGTGCCGGAACCAGCTCTCAGACACACCAGAAGCAAGTGCCGGAGACGCCGGAAGCACCTGCCGAGCATGCCGGAGCCACCTGCTCCACTCGCCAGAAACACCTGCCGGACATGCAAAAACCACCTGCCGGGTACGCCACAACCACCTGGCGGACACTACGGAATCACCTGCCGCGCATGCCGGAACCACCTCTCAGACGTGCCGGAAGCACGTGCCAGACACGCCGGAAACACCTACCGGACAGACCGGAACCACCTGCCAAGAACGCCGGAGCAACCTGTTCGACTCGCTGGAACCACCTGCCGGACAGGCCAATATCAACTGCTTGGTATGCCAGAACCACCTGGGGGACAGTCCGGGATCACCTGCCAGCCATGGCGGAACCACATCTCAGACGTACCAGAACCACCTGCCGGAGAAGCTGGAAACACGTCCTGTACAGACTGGAACCACGTGACGGCCATGCCTGAACCACCTGCCGAGCACGGCGGAACCACCTGCCGGACACGCCAAAATCACCTGCGGGCTACGCCAGAACCACTTGGACGACTCTCCGAAATGACCTGCCGGGCATGTTGGAACCACCTCTCAGACGTGCCAGAAGCACGTGGCGGACAGTCCGGAATCACCTGTTGGGCATACGCAACCACCTCTGACACGTACCAGAACCACGTGCCGTGCACGCCGGAACCACCTACCGGACAGACCGGAATCAACTTTTGGGCATGCCGGAACCACCAGTCAGATGTGCCAGAAACACGTGCCGGAGACGCCGGAAGCACCTGCCGAGCACGTCGCAACCACCTGCTCAACTCGCCTGAACCACCTGCCGGACACGCCAAAATCACCTGCCCGCTACACCAGCACCACTTCGGGGACAAGCCGGAATCACGTGATGGGCATGCCGGCACAGCCTCTCAGACTGAACCTCGTGCCGGACACCATAGAACCACCTGCCGGACAGACCGGAACCACCTGCCGGACACGCCGGAACCACCGGCTCGACTCGCCGGAACGACCGCTGGACATGCAAAATCACCTGACCGCTACGCCGGATACACTTGACGAACACTCCGGAATCACCTGCCGGGCATGCCGGAACCACCTCTCAGATATGCCAGAACCACGTGCCAATGACCCCGGAAGCACCTGCCGAGCACGCCGGAACCACCTGCTCGACTCGCCAGAACCACCTGCCGGACACGCAAAAATCACCTGCCTGCTACGCCACAACCGGTGGGGGAACACTTCGGAATCACCTGCCGGGCTTGCTGGAACCGCCTGCCGGTCATGCCAAAATCACCTGCCAACTACGCCAGTACCACTTGGCGGACACTGTGGAAACACCTGTCGGGCCGGCCGGAACCACATCTCAGACGTGCCAGAACCATGTGCATGAGATGCTGGAACCACGCCCCGAACAGACGGAAAACACCTGCCAGACCCGTCTGAACAACCTGCCGAGCACGCCGGAGCCACCTGCTCGACTCGCCGGAACCACCTACCTGACATGCCCAAATCACCAGCCGGGTATGCCAGAACCACTTGGCGGACACTCCGGAATCATCTGCCGGACATGCCGGAACCAGCTCTCAGACACAGCAGAACCACGTGCCGGAGACGCCGGAAGCACCTGCCGAGCATGCCGGAGCCACCAGCTCGACTCGCCAGAAACACCTGCCGGACACGCCAAAATCACCTGCCGGGTACGCCAGAACCACCTGGCGGACACTCCGAAATCACCTGTCGCGCATGCCGGAACCACCTCTCAGACGTGCCGGAAGCACGTGCCGGACACGCCGGAATCACCTACCGGACAGACCGGAACCACCTGCCGAGCACGCCGGAGCCACCTGTTCGACTCGCTGGAACCACCTGCCGGACAGGCCAATATCAACTGCTGGCTATGCCAGAACCACCTGGGGGACGGTCCGGAATCACCTGCCAGCCACGGCGGAACCACCTGCCAAGCACAACGGAACAACCTGCCAGACACGCCAAAATCACCTGCGTGTTATGCCAGAACCACTTGGAGGACTCTCTGGGATGACCTGCTGGGCATGTCGGAACCACCTCTCAGACGTGCCAGAACCATGTGGCGGACAGTCCGGAATCACCTGTTGGGCATGCGCAACCACCTCTGAGACGTACCAGAACCACATGCCGTGCAGGCTGGAACCACCTACCGGACAGACCGGAATCACCTTTCGGGCATGCCGGAACCACCTGTCAGATGTGCCAGAAACACGTGCCGGAGACGCCGGAAGCACCTGCCAAGCACGTTGGAACCACCTGCTCAACTCGCTTGAACCACCTGCCGGACATGCCAAAATCACCTGCCGACTATGCCAGAACCACTTGGCGAACACTCCGCAATCACTTGCCGGGCATGCAGGGACCACCTCTCAGACATGCCAGAACCCCGTGCCAATGACCCCGGAAGCACCAGCCGAGCACGCCGGAACCACCTGCTCGACTCGCCAGAACCACCTGCCGATCACGCAAAAATCACCTGCCGGCTACGCCACAACCAGTTTTTGAACACTTTGGAATCACCTGCCAGGCTTGCTGGAACCACCTGCCAGTCATGCCAAAATCACCTGCCAACTACGCCAGAACCGCTTGGCGGACACTGCGGAAACACCTGTCGGGCCAGCTGGAACCACATCTCAGACGTGCCAGAAACGTGTTCATGAGATGCTGGAACCACACCCCGAACAGACGGATACCACCTGCCAGAACCGCCTGAACCACCTGCTGAGCACGCCGGAAACACCTGCTCGACTCAGCGGTACCACCTCCCTGACACGCCAAAATCACCTGCTGGGTATGCCAGAACCACTTGGCGGACACTCCGGAATCATCTGCCGGATGTGCCGGAACCAGCTCTCAGACACACCAGAAGCAAGTGCCGGAGACGCCGGAAGCACCTGCCGAGCATGCCGGAGCCACCTGCTCCACTCGCCAGAAACACCTGCCGGACATGCAAAAACCACCTGCCGGGTACGCCACAACCACCTGGCGGACACTACGGAATCACCTGCCGCGCATGCCGGAACCACCTCTCAGACGTGCCGGAAGCACGTGCCAGACACGCCGGAAACACCTACCGGACAGACCGGAACCACCTGCCAAGAACGCCGGAGCAACCTGTTCGACTCGCTGGAACCACCTGCCGGACAGGCCAATATCAACTGCTGGGTATGCCAGAACCACCTGGGGGACAGTCCGGGATCACCTGCCAGCCATGGCGGAACCACATCTCAGACGTACCAGAACCACCTGCCGGAGAAGCTGGAAACACGTCCTGGACAGACTGGAACCATGTGACGGCCATGCCTGAACCACCTGCCGAGCACGGCGAAATCACCCGCCGGACACGCCAAAATCACCTGCCCGCTACACCAGCACCACTTCGGGGACAAGCCGGAATCACGTGAGGGGCATGCCGGCACAGCCTCTCAGACTGAACCTCGTGCCGGACACCACAGAACCACCTGCCGGACAGACCGGAACCACCTGCCGGACACGCCGGAACCACCGGCTCGACCCGCCGGAACGACCGCTGGACATGCAAAATCACCAGCCGGCTACGCCGGAAACACTTGGCGAACACTCCGGAATCACCTGCCGGGCATGCCGGAACCACCTCTCACATATGCCAGAACCACGTGCCAATGACCCCGGAAGCACCTGCCGAGCACGCCGGAACCACCTGCTCGACTCGCCAGAACCACCTGCCGGAGACGCAAAAATCACCTGCCGGCTATGCCACAACCAGTTGGGGAACACTTCGGAATCACCTGCCGGGCTTGCTGGAACCACCTGCCGGTCATGCCAAAATCACCTGCCAACTACGCCAGTACCACTTGGCGGACACTGTGGAAACACCTGTCGGGCCGGCCAGAACCACTTCTCAGACGTGCCAGAACCATGTGCATGAGATGCTGGAACCACACCCCGAACAGACGGAAAACACCTGCCAGACCCGTCTGAACAACCTGCCGAGCACGCCGGAGCCACCTGCTTGACTCGCCGGAACCACCTACCTGAAATGCCCAAATCACCAGCCGGGTATGCCAGAACCACTTGGCGGACACTACGGAATCAACTGCCGCGCATGCCGGAACCACCTCTCAGACGTGCCGGAAGCACGTGCCAGACACGACGGAAACACCTACCGGACAGACCGGAACCACCTGCCAAGAACGCCGGAGCCACCTGTTCGACTCGCTGGAACCACCTGCCGGACAGGCCAATATCAACTGCTGGCTATGCCAGAACCACCTGGGGGACGGTCCGGAATCACCTGAGAGCCATGCCGGAACCACCTCTCAGACGTACCAGAACCACCTGCCGGAGAAGCTGGAAACACGTCCTGGACAGTCTGGAACCACCTGCCGGCCAAGCCTGAACCACCTGCCAAGCACAACGGAACAACCTGCCAGACACGCCAAAATCACCTGCTGTGTATGCCAGAACCACTTGGCGGACACTCCGGAACATCTGCCGGACATGCCGGAACCAGCTCTCAAACACACCAGAACCAAGTGCCGGAGACGCCGGAAGCACCTGCCGAGCATGCCGGAGCCACCTGCTGGACTCCCAGAAACACCTGCCGGACACGCCAAAATCACCTGCCGGGTATGCCAGAACCGCCAGGCGGAAACTACGGGATCACCTGCCGCGCATGCCGGAAGCACGTGCCAGACACGCCGGAAACACCTACCGGACAGACCGGAACCACCTGCCGAGCACGCCGGAGCCACCTGTTCGACTCCCTGGAACCACCTGCCGGACAGGCCAATATCAACTGCTAGCTATGCCAGAAACACCTGTGGGACGGTCCGGAATCAACTGCCAGCCATGGTGGAACCACCTCTCACACGTACCAGAACCACCTGCCGGAGAAGCTGGAAACGCGTCCTGGACAGACTGGAACCACGTGACGGCCATGCCTGAACCACCTGCCGAGCACGGTGGAACCACCTGCCGGACACACCAAAATCACCTGCGGGCTACGCCAGAACCACTTGGACGACTCTCCGAAATGACCTGCCGGGCATGTTGGAACCACCTCTCAGACGTGCCAGAAGCACGTGGCGGACAGTCCGGAATCACCTGTTGGGCATACGCAACCACCTCTGACAGGTACCAGAACCACGTGCCGTGCACGCCGGAACCACCTACCGGACAGACCGGAATCAACTTTTGGGCATGCCGGAACCACCAGTCAGATGTGCCAGAAACACGTGCCGGAGACGCCGGAAGCACCTGCCGAGCACGTCGCAACCACCTGCTCAACTCGCCTGAACCACCTGCCGGACACGCCAAAATCACCTGCCCGCTACACCAGCACCACTTCGGGGACAAGCCGGAATCACGTGAGGGACATGCCGGCACAGCCTCTCAGACTGAACCTCGTGCCGGACACCACAGAACCACCTGCCGGACAGACTGGAAACACCTGCCGGACACGCCGGAACCACCGGCTCGACCCGCCGGAACGACCGCTGGACATGCAAAATCGCCTGCCGGCTACGCCGGAAACACTTGGCGAACACTCCGGAATCACCTGCCTGGCATGCTGGAACCACTCTCAGATATGCCAGAACCACGTGCCAATGACCCCGGAAGCACCGGCCGAGCACGCCGGAACCACCTGCTCGACTCGCCAGAACCACCTGCCGGACACGCAAAAATCACCTGCCGGCTACGCCACAACCAGTTGGGGAACACTTCGGAATCACCTGCCGGGCTTCCTGGAACAACCTGCCGGTCATGCCAAAATCACCTGCCAACTACGCCAGTACCACTTGGCGGACACTGTGGAAACACCTGACGGGCCGGGCGGAACCACATCTCAGACGTGCCAGAACCTTTTGTATGAGATGCTGGAACCACACCCCGAACAGACGGAAAACACCTGCCAGACCCGTCTGAACAACCTGCCGAGCACGCCGGAGCCACATGCTCAACTCGCCGGAACCACCTACCTGACATGCCCAAATCACCAGCCGGGTATGCCAGAACCACTTGGCGGACACTCCGGAATCATCTGCCGGACATGCCGGAACCAGCTCTCAGGCACACCAGAACCACGTGCCGGAGACGCCGGAAGCACCTGCCGAGCATGCCGGAGCCACCTGCTCGACTCGCCAGAAACACCTGCCGGACACGCCAAAATCACCTGCCGGGTACGCCAGAACCACCTGGCGGACACTCCGAAATCACCTGTCGCGCATGCCGGAACCACCTCTCAGACGCGCCGGAAGCACGTGCCGGACACGCCGGAATCACCTACCGGACAGACCGGAACCACCTGCCGAGCACGCCGGAGCCACCTGTTCGACTCGCCGGAACCACCTGCCGGACAGGCCAATATCAACTGCTGGCTATGCCAGAACCACCTGGGGGACGGTCCGGAATCACCTGCCAGCCACTGCGGAACCACCTCTCAGACGTACCAGAACCACCTGCCGGAGAAGCTGGAAACACGTCCTGGACAGTCTGGAACCACCTGCCGGCCAAGCCTGAACCACCTGCCAAGCACAACGGAACAACCTGCCAGACACGCCAAAATCACCTGCGTGTTATGCCAGAACCACTTGGAGGACTCTCTGGGATGACCTGCCGGGCATGCCGGAACCACCTCTCAGACGTGCCAGAACCATGTGGCGGACAGTCCGGAATCACCTGTTGGGCATGCGCAACCACCTCTGAGACGTACCAGAACCACATGCCGTGCAGGCTGGAACCACCTACCGGACAGACCGGAATCACCTTTCGGGCATGCCGGAACCACCTGTCAGATGTGCCAGAAACACGTGCCGGAGACGCTGGAAGCACCTGCCAAGCACGTTGGAACCACCTGCTCAACTCGCCTGAACCACCTGCCGGACATGCCAAAATCACCTGCCGACTATGCCAGAACCACTTGGCGAACACTCCGGAATCACTTGCCGGGCATGCAGGAACCACCTCTCAGACATGCCAGAACCCCGTGCCAATGACCCCGGAAGCACCAGCCGAGCACGCCGGAACCACCTGCTCGACTCGCCAGAACCACCTGCCGATCACGCAAAAATCACCTGCCGGCTACGCCACAACCAGTTGGTGAACACTTTGGAATCACCTGCCAGGCTTGCTGGAACCACCTGCCGGTCATGCCAAAATCACCTGCCAACTACGCCAGAACCGCTTGGCGGACACTGTGGAAACACCTGTCGGGCCGGCTGGAACCACATCTCAGACGTGCCAGAAACGTGTTCATGAGATGCTGGAACCACACCCCGAACAGACGGATACCACCTTCCAGAACCGCCTGAACCACCTGCTGAGCACGCCGGAGACACCTGCTCGACTCACCGGTACCACCTCCCTGACACGCCAAAATCACCTGCTGGGTATGCCAGAACCACTTGGCGGACACTCCGGAATCATCTGCCGGACGTGCCGGAACCAGCTCTCAGACACACCAGAACCAAGTGCCGGAGACGCCAGAAGCACCTGCCGAGCATGCCGGAGCCACCTGCTCCACTCGCCAGAAACACCTGCCGGACACGCCAAAATCACCTGCCGGGTACGCCACAACCACCTGGCGGACAGTACGGAATCACCTGCCGCGCATGCCGGAACCACCTCTCAGACGTGCCGGAAGCACGTGCCAGACACGGCGGAAACACCTACCGGACAGACCGGAACCACCTGCCAAGAACGCCGGAGCAACCTGTTCGAATCGCTGGAACCAACTGCCGGACAGGCCAATATCAACTGCTGGGTATGCCAGAACCACCTGGGGGACAGTCCGGGATCACCTGCCAGCCATGGCGGAACCACATCTCAGACGTACCAGAACCACCTGCCGGAGAAGCTGGAAACACGTCCTGGACAGACTGGAACCACGTGACGGCCATGCCTGAACCACCTGCCGAGCACGGCGGAATCACCTGCCGGACACGCCAAAATCACCTGCCCGCTACACCAGCACCACTTCGGGGACAAGCTGGAATCACGTGAGGGGCATGCCGGCACAGCCTCTCAGACTGAACCTCGTGCCAGAAACCACAGTACCACCTGCCGGACAGACCGGAACCACCTGCCGGACACGCCGGAACCACCGGCTCGACCCGCCGGAACGACCGCTGGCCGTGCAAAATCACCTGCCGGCTACGCCGGAAACACTTGGCGAACACTCCGGAATCACCTGCCGGGCATGCCGGAAACACCTCTCAGATATGCCAGAACCACGTGCCAATGACCCCGGAAGCACCTGCCGAGCACGCCGGAACCACCTGCTCGACTCGCCAGAACCACCTGCCGGACACGCAAAAATCACCTGCCGGCTACGCCACAACCAGTCGGGGAACACTTCGGAATCACCTGCCGGGCTTGCTGGAACCACCTGCCGGTCATGCCAAAATCACCTGCCAACTACGCCAGAACCGCTTGGCGGACACTGCGGAAACACCTGTCGGGCCGACTGGAACCACATCTCAGACGTGCCAGAAACGTGTTCATGAGATGCTGGAACCACACCCCGAACAGACAGATACCACCTGCCAGAACCACCTGAACCAACTGCCGAGCACGCCAGAACCACCTGCTCGACTCACCGGTACCACCTCCCTGACATGCCAAAATCACCTGCTGGGTATGCCAGAACCACTTGGCGGACACTCCGGAATCATCTGCCGGACATGCTGGAAGCAGCTCTCAGACACACCAGAACCAAGTGCCGGAGACGCCGGAAGCACCTGCCGAGCATGCCGGAGCCACCTGCTGGACTCCCAGAAACACCTGCCGGACACTCCAAAATCACCTGCCGGGTATGCCAGAACCACCTGGCGGACACTACGGAATCACCTGCCACGCATGCCGGAACCACCTCTCAGACGTGCCGGAAGCACGTGCCGGACACGCCGGAATCACCTACCGGACAGACCGGAACCACCTGCCGGACAGGCCAATATCAACTTCTGGCTATGCCAGAACAACCTGGGGGACGGTCAGGAATCACCACCTACCGGACAGACCGGAATCAACTTTCGGGCATGCCGGAACCACCAGTCAGATGTGCCAGAAACACGTGCCGGAGACGCCGGGAGCACCTGCCGAGCACGTCGCAACCACCTGCTCAACTCGCCTGAACCACCTGCCAGACATGCCAAAATCACCTGCCGACTATGCCAGAACCACTTGGCGAACACTCCGGAATCACGTGCCGGGCATGCAGGAACCACCTCTCAGACATGCCAGAACCCTGTGCCAATGACCCCGGAAGCACCAGCCGAGCACGCCGGAACCACCTGCTCGACTCGCCAGAACTACCTGCCGATCACGCAAAATTCACCTGCCGGCTACGCCACAACCAGTTGGTGAACACTTTGGAATCACCTGCCGGGCTTGCTGGAACCACCTGCCGGTCATACCAAAATCACCTGCCAACTACGCCAGAACCGCTTGGCGGACACTGCGGAAACACCTGTCGGGCCGGCTGAAACCACATCTCAGACGTGCCAGAAACGTGTTCATGAGATGCTGGAACCACACCCCGAACAGACGGATACCACCTGCCAGAACCGCCTGAACCACCTGCCGAGCACGCCGGGGCCACCTGCTCGACTCGCCGGTACCACCTCCCTGACACGCCAAAATCACCTGCTGGGTATGCCAGAACCACTTGGCGGACACTCCGGAATCATCTGCCGGACATGCCGGAACCAGCTCCCAGACACACCAGAACCAAGTGCCGGAGACGCCGGAAGCACCTGCCGAGCATGCCGGAGCCACCTGCTCGACTCGCCAGAAACACCTGACGGACACGCCAAAATCACCTGCCGGGTATGCCAGAACCACCTGGCGGACACTACGGAATCACCTGCCGTGCATGCCGGAAGCACGTGCCAGACACGCCGGAAACACCTACCGGACAGACCGGAACCACCTGCCAAGAACACCGGAGCCACCTGTTCGACTCGCTGGAACCACCTGCCGGACAGGCCAATATCAACTGCTGGCTATGCCAGAACCACCTGCCCGGAGCCACCTGTTCGACTCGCTGGAACCACCTGCCGGACAGGCCAATATCAACTGCTGGCTATGCCAGAACCACCTGGGGGACTTTCTGGGATCACCTGCCAGCCATGGCAGAACCACCTCTCAGACGTACCTGAACCACCTGCCGGAGAAGCTGGAAACACGTCCTGGACAGACTGGAACCACGTGACGGCCGTGCCTGAACCACCTGCCGAGCACGGCGGAACCACCTGCCAGACACACCAAAATCACCTGCGGGCTACGCCAGAACCACTTGGACGACTCTCCGAAATGACCTGCCGGGCATGTTGGAACCACCTCTCAGACGTGCCAGAAGCACGTGGCGGACAGTCCGGAATCACCTGTTGGGCATACGCAACCACCTCTGAGACGTACCAGAACCACGTGCCGTGCACGCCGGAACCACCTACCGGACAGACCGGAATCAACTTTTGGGCATGCCGGAACCACCAGTCAGATGTGCCAGAAACACGTGCCGGAGACGCCGGAAGCACCTGCCGAGCACGTCGCAACCACCTGCTCAACTCGCCTGAACCACCTGCCGGACACGCCAAAATCACCTGCCCGCTACACCAGCACCACTTCGGGGACAAGCCGGAATCACGTGAGGGGCATGCCGGCACAGCCTCTCAGACTGAACCTCGTGCCGGACACCACAGAACCACCTGCCGGACAGACCGGAACCACCTGCCGGACACGCCGGTACCACCGGCTCGACCCGCCGGAACGACCGCTGGACATGCAAACTCACCTGCCGGCTACGCCGGAAACACTTGGCGAACACTCCGGAATCACCTGCCGGGCATGCCGGAACCACCTCTCAGATATGCCAGAACCACGTGCCAATGACCCCGGAGGCACCTGCCGAGCACGCCGGAGCCACCTGCTCGACTCGCCAGAACCACCTGCCGGACACGCAAAAATCACCTGCCGGCTACGCCACAACCAGTTGGGGAACACTTCGGAATCACCTGCCGGGCTTGCTGGAACCACCTGCCGGTCATGCCAAAATCACCTGCCAACTACGCCAGTACCACTTGGCAGACACTGTGGAAACACCTGTCGGGCCGGCCGGAACCACATCTCAGACGTGCCAGAAGCATGTGCATGAGATGCTGGAACCACACCCCGAACAGACGGAAAACACCTGCCAGACCCGTCTGAACAACCTGCCGAGCACGCCGGAGCCACATGCTCGACTCACTGGAACCACCTACCTGACATGCCCAAATCACCAGCCGGGTATGCCAGAACCACTTGGCGGACACTCCGGAATCATCTGCCGGACATGCCGGAACCAGCTCTCAGACACACCAGAACCACGTGCCAGAGACGCCGGAAGCACCTGCCGAGCATGCCGGAGCCACCTGCTCGACTCGCCAGAAACACCTGCCGGACACGCCAAAATCACCTGCCGGGTATGCCAGAACCACCTGGCGGACACTCCGAAATCACCTGTCGCTCATGCCGGAACCACCTCTCAGACGTGCCGGAAGCACGTGCCAGACACGCCGGAATCACCTACCGGACAGACCGGAACCGCCTGCCGAGCACACCGGAGCCACCTGTTCGACTCGCTGGAACCACCTGCCGGACAGGGCAATATCAACTGCTGGCTATGCCAGAACCACCTGGGGGACGGTCCGGAATCACCTGCCAGCCCTGGCGGAACCACCTCTCAGACGTACCAGAACCACCTGCCGGAGAAGCTGGAAACACGTCCTGGACAGTCTGGAACCACCTGCCGGCCAAGCCTGAACCACCGGCCAAGCACAACGGAACAACCTGCCAGACACGCCAAAATCACCTGCTGTGTATGCCAGAACCACTTGGCTGACACTCCGGAACATCTGCCGGACATGCCGGAACCAGCTCTCAAACACACCAGAACCAAGTGCCGGAGACGCCGGAAGCACCTGCCGAGCATGCCGGAGCCACCTGCTGGACTCCCAGAAACACCTGCCGGACACGCCAAAATCACCTGCCGGGTATGCCAGAACCGCCAGGCGGAAACTACGGGATCACCTGCCGCGCATGCCGGAAGCACGTGCCAGACACGCCGGAAACACCTACCGGACAGACCGGAACCACCTGCCGAGCACGCCGGAGCCACCTGTTCGACTCCCTGGAACCACCTGCCGGACAGGCCAATATCAACTGCTAGCTATGCCAGAAGCACCTGTGGGACGGTCCGGAATCAACTGCCAGCCATGGTGGAACCACCTCTCACACGTACCAGAACCACCTGCCGGAGAAGCTGGAAACGCGTCCTGGACAGACTGGAACCACGTGACGGCCATGCCTGAACCACCTGCCGAGCACGGTGGAACCACCTGCCGGACACACCAAAATCACCTGCGGGCTACGCCAGAACCACTTGGACGACTCTCCGAAATGACCTGCCGGGCATGTTGGAACCACCTCTCAGACGTGCCAGAAGCACGTGGCGGACAGTCCGGAATCACCTGTTGGGCATACGCAACCACCTCTGACAGGTACCAGAACCACGTGCCGTGCACGCCGGAACCACCTACCGGACAGACCGGAATCAACTTTTGGGCATGCCGGAACCACCAGTCAGATGTGCCAGAAACACGTGCCGGAGACGCCGGAAGCACCTGCCGAGCACGTCGCAACCACCTGCTCAACTCGCCTGAACCACCTGCCGGACACGCCAAAATCACCTGCCCGCTACACCAGCACCACTTCGGGGACAAGCCGGAATCACGTGAGGGACATGCCGGCACAGCCTCTCAGACTGAACCTCGTGCCGGACACCACAGAACCACCTGCCGGACAGACTGGAAACACCTGCCGGACACGCCGGAACCACCGGCTCGACCCGCCGGAACGACCGCTGGACATGCAAAATCGCCTGCCGGCTACGCCGGAAACACTTGGCGAACACTCCGGAATCACCTGCCTGGCATGCTGGAACCACTCTCAGATATGCCAGAACCACGTGCCAATGACCCCGGAAGCACCGGCCGAGCACGCCGGAACCACCTGCTCGACTCGCCAGAACCACCTGCCGGACACGCAAAAATCACCTGCCGGCTACGCCACAACCAGTTGGGGAACACTTCGGAATCACCTGCTGGGCTTGCTGGAACCACCTGCCGGTCATGCCAAAATCACCTGCCAACTACGCCAGTACCACTTGGCGGACACTGTGGAAACACCTGACGGGCCGGGCGGAACCACATCTCAGACGTGCCAGAACCTTTTGTATGAGATGCTGGAACCACACCCCGAACAGACGGAAAACACCTGCCAGACCCGTCTGAACAACCTGCCGAGCACGCCGGAGCCACATGCTCGACTCGCCGGAACCACCTACCTGACATGCCCAAATCACCAGCCGGGTATGCCAGAACCACTTGGCGGACACTCCGGAATCATCTACCGGACATGCCGGAACCTGCTCTCAGGCACACCAGAACCACGTGCCGGAGACGCCGGAAGCACCTGCCGAGCATGCCGGAGCCACCTGCTCGACTCGCCAGAAACACCTGCCGGACACGCCAAAATCACCTGCCGGGTACGCCAGAACCACCTGGCGGACACTCCGAAGTCACCTGTCGCGCATGCCGGAACCACCTCTCAGACGTGCCGGAAGCACGTGCCGGACACGCCGGAATCACCTACCGGACAGACCGGAACCACCTGCCGAGCACGCCGGAGCCACCTGTTCGACTCGCCGGAACCACCTGCCGGACAGGCCAATATCAACTGCTGGCTATGCCAGAACCACCTGGGGGATGGTCCGGAATCACCTGCCAGCCACGGCGGAACCACCTCTCAGACGTACCAGAACCACCTGCCGGAGAAGCTGGAAACACGTCCTGGACAGTCTGGAACCACCTGCCGGCCAAGCCTGAACCACCTGCCAAGCACAACGGAACAACCTGCCAGACACGCCAAAATCACCTGCGTGTTATGCCAGAACCACTTGGAGGACTCTCTGGGATGACCTGCCGGGCATGCCGGAACCACCTCTCAGACGTGCCAGAACCATGTGGCGGACAGTCCGGAATCACCTGTTGGGCATGCGCAACCACCTCTGAGACGTACCAGAACCACATGCCGTGCAGGCTGGAACCACCTACCGGACAGACCGGAATCACCTTTCGGGCATGCCGGAACCACCTGTCAGATGTGCCAGAAACACGTGCCGGAGACGCCGGAAGCACCTGCCAAGCACGTTGGAACCACCTGCTCAACTCGCCTGAACCACCTGCCGGACATGCCAAAATCACCTGCCGACTATGCCAGAACCACTTGGCGAACACTCCGGAATCACTTGCCGGGCATGCAGGAACCACCTCTCAGACATGCCAGAACCCCGTGCCAATGACCCCGGAAGCACCAGCCGAGCACGCCGGAACCACCTGCTCGACTCGCCAGAACCACCTGCCGATCACGCAAAAATCACCTGCCGGCTACGCCACAACCAGTTGGTGAACACTTTGGAATCACCTGCCAGGCTTGCTGGAACCACCTGCCGGTCATGCCAAAATCACCTGCCAACTACGCCAGAACCGCTTGGCGGACACTGTGGAAACACCTGTCGGGCCGGCTGGAACCACATCTCAGACGTGCCAGAAACGTGTTCATGAGATGCTGGAACCACACCCCGAACAGACGGATACCACCTTCCAGAACCGCCTGAACCACCTGCTGAGCACGCCGGAGACACCTGCTCGACTCACCGGTACCACCTCCCTGACACGCCAAAATCACCTGCTGGGTATGCCAGAACCACTTGGCGGACACTCCGGAATCATCTGCCGGACGTGCCGGAACCAGCTCTCAGACACACCAGAACCAAGTGCCGGAGACGCCAGAAGCACCTGCCGAGCATGCCGGAGCCACCTGCTCCACTCGCCAGAAACACCTGCCGGACACGCCAAAATCACCTGCCGGGTACGCCACAACCACCTGGCGGACAGTACGGAATCACCTGCCGCGCATGCCGGAACCACCTCTCAGACGTGCCGGAAGCACGTGCCAGACACGGCGGAAACACCTACCGGACAGACCGGAACCACCTGCCAAGAACGCCGGAGCAACCTGTTCGAATCGCTGGAACCACCTGCCGGACAGGCCAATATCAACTGCTGGGTATGCCAGAACCACCTGGGGGACAGTCCGGGATCACCTGCCAGCCATGGCGGAACCACATCTCAGACGTACCAGAACCACCTGCCGGAGATGCTGGAAACACGTCCTGGACAGACTGCAACCACGTGACGGCCATGCCTGAACCACCTGCCGAGCACGGCGGAATCACCTGCCGGACACGCAAAAATCACCTGCCCGCTACACCAGCACCACTTCGGGGACAAGCCGGAATCACGTGAGGGGCATGCCGGCACAGCCTCTCAGACTGAACCTCGTGCCAGAAACCACAGTACCACCTGCCGGACAGACCGGAACCACCTGCCGGACACGCCGGAACCACCGGCTCGACCCGCCGGAACGACCGCTGGCCGTGCAAAATCACCTGCCAGCTACGCCGGAAACACTTGGCGAACACTCCGGAATCACCTGCCGGGCATGCCGGAAACACCTCTCAGATATGCCAGAACCACGTGCCAATGACCCCGGAAGCACCTGCCGAGCACGCCGGAACCACCTGCTCGACTCGCCAGAACCACCTGCCGGACACGCAAAAATCACCTGCCGGCTACGCCACAACCAGTCGGGGAACACTTCGGAATCACCTGCCGGGCTTGCTGGAACCACCTGCCGGTCATGCCAAAATCACCTGCCAACTACGCCAGAACCGCTTGGCGGACACTGCGGAAACACCTGTCGGGCCGACTGGAACCACATCTCAGACGTGCCAGAAACGTGTTCATGAGATGCTGGAACCACACCCCGAACAGACGGATACCACCTTCCAGAACCGCCTGAACCACCTGCTGAGCACGCCGGAGACACCTGCTCGACTCACCGGTACCACCTCCCTGACACGCCAAAATCACCTGCTGGGTATGCCAGAACCACTTGGCGGACACTCCGGAATCATCTGCCGGACGTGCCGGAACCAGCTCTCAGACACACCAGAACCAAGTGCCGGAGACGCCAGAAGCACCTGCCGAGCATGCCGGAGCCACCTGCTCCACTCGCCAGAAACACCTGCCGGACACGCCAAAATCACCTGCCGGGTACGCCACAACCACCTGGCGGACAGTACGGAATCACCTGCCGCGCATGCCGGAACCACCTCTCAGACGTGCCGGAAGCACGTGCCAGACACGGCGGAAACACCTACCGGACAGACCGGAACCACCTGCCAAGAACGCCGGAGCAACCTGTTCGAATCGCTGGAACCAACTGCCGGACAGGCCAATATCAACTGCTGGGTATGCCAGAACCACCTGGGGGACAGTCCGGGATCACCTGCCAGCCATGGCGGAACCACATCTCAGACGTACCAGAACCACCTGCCGGAGAAGCTGGAAACACGTCCTGGACAGACTGGAACCACGTGACGGCCATGCCTGAACCACCTGCCGAGCACGGCGGAATCACCTGCCGGACACGCCAAAATCACCTGCCCGCTACACCAGCACCACTTCGGGGACAAGCCGGAATCACGTGAGGGGCATGCCGGCACAGCCTCTCAGACTGAACCTCGTGCCAGAAACCACAGTACCACCTGCCGGACAGACCGGAACCACCTGCCGGACACGCCGGAACCACCGGCTCGACCCGCCGGAACGACCGCTGGCCGTGCAAAATCACCTGCCGGCTACGCCGGAAACACTTGGCGAACACTCCGGAATCACCTGCCGGGCATGCCGGAAACACCTCTCAGATATGCCAGAACCACGTGCCAATGACCCCGGAAGCACCTGCCGAGCACGCCGGAACCACCTGCTCGACTCGCCAGAACCACCTGCCGGACACGCAAAAATCACCTGCCGGCTACGCCACAACCAGTCGGGGAACACTTCGGAATCACCTGCCGGGCTTGCTGGAACCACCTGCCGGTCATGCCAAAATCACCTGCCAACTACGCCAGAACCGCTTGGCGGACACTGCGGAAACACCTGTCGGGCCGACTGGAACCACATCTCAGACGTGCCAGAAACGTGTTCATGAGATGCTGGAACCACACCCCGAACAGACAGATACCACCTGCCAGAACCACCTGAACCAACTGCCGAGCACGCCAGAACCACCTGCTCGACTCACCGGTACCACCTCCCTGACATGCCAAAATCACCTGCTGGGTATGCCAGAACCACTTGGCGGACACTCCGGAATCATCTGCCGGACATGCTGGAAGCAGCTCTCAGACACACCAGAACCAAGTGCCGGAGACGTCGGAAGCACCTGCCGAGCATGCCGGAGCCACCTGCTGGACTCCCAGAAACACCTGCCGGACACTCCAAAATCACCTGCCGGGTATGCCAGAACCACCTGGCGGACACTACGGAATCACCTGCCACGCATGCCGGAACCACCTCTCAGACGTGCCGGAAGCACGTGCCGGACACGCCGGAATCACCTACCGGACAGACCGGAACCACCTGCCGGACAGGCCAATATCAACTTCTGGCTATGCCAGAACAACCTGGGGGACGGTCCGGAATCACCACCTACCGGACAGACCGGAATCAACTTTCGGGCATGCCGGAACCACCAGTCAGATGTGCCAGAAACACGTGCCGGAGACGCCGGAAGCACCTGCCGAGCACGTCGCAACCACCTGCTCAACTCGCCTGAACCACCTGCCGGACATGCCAAAATCACCTGCCGACTATGCCAGAACCACTTGGCGAACACTCCGGAATCACGTGCCGGGCATGCAGGAACCACCTCTCAGACATGCCAGAACCCCGTGCCAATGACCCCGGAAGCACCAGCCGAGCACGCCGGAACCACCTGCTCGACTCGCCAGAACTACCTGCCGATCACGCAAAAATCACCTGCCGGCTACGCCACAACCAGTTGGTGAACACTTTGGAATCACCTGCCGGGCTTGCTGGAACCACCTGCCGGTCATACCAAAATCACCTGCCAACTACGCCAGAACCGCTTGGCGGACACTGCGGAAACACCTGTCGGGCCGGCTGAAACCACATCTCAGACGTGCCAGAAACGTGTTCATGAGATGCTGGAACCACACCCCGAACAGACGGATACCACCTGCCAGAACCGCCTGAACCACCTGCCGAGCACGCCGGGGCCACCTGCTCGACTCGCCGGTACCACCTCCCTGACACGCCAAAATCACCTGCTGGGTATGCCAGAACCACTTGGCGGACACTCCGGAATCATCTGCCGGACATGCCGGAACCAGCTCCCAGACACACCAGAACCAAGTGCCGGAGACGCCGGAAGCACCTGCCGAGCATGCCGGAGCCACCTGATGGACTCCCAGAAACACCTGCCGGACACGCCAAAATCACCTGCCGGGTATGCCAGAACCACCTGGCGGACACTACGGAATCACCTGCCGCGCATGCCGGAACCACCTCTCAGACGTGCCGGAAGCACGTGCCAGACACGACGGAAACACCTACCGGACAGACCGGAACCACCTGCCAAGAACGCCGGAGCAACCTGTTCGACTCGCTGGAACCACCTGCCGGACAGGCCAATATCAACTGCTGGGTATGCCAGAACCACCTGGGGGACAGTCCGGGATCACCTGCCAGCCATGGCGGAACCACCTCTGAGACGTACCAGAACCACCTGCCGGAGAAGCTGGAAACACGTCCTGGACAGACTGGAACCACGTGACGGCCATGCCTGAACCACCTGCCGAGCACGGCTGAACCACCTGCTGGACACGCCAAAATCACCTGCGGGCTACGCCAGAACCACTTGGGCGACTCTCCGAAATGACCTGCCGGGCATGTTGGAACCACCACTCAGACGTGCCAGAAGCACGTGGCGGACAGTCCGGAATCACCTGTTGAGCATACGCAACCACCTCTGAGACGTACCAGAACCACGTGCCGTGCACGCCGGAACCACCTACCGGACAGACCGGAATCAACTTTTGGGCATGCCGGAACCACCAGTCAGATGTGCCAGAAACACGTGCCGGAGACGCCGGAAGCACCTGCCGAGCACGTCGCAACCACCTGCTCAACTCGCCTGAACCACCTGCCGGACACGCCAAAATCACCTGCCCGCTACACCAGCACCACTTCGGGGACAAGCCGGAATCACGTGAGGGGCATGCCGGCACAGCCTCTCAGACTGAACCTCGTGCCGGACACCACAGAACCACCTGCCGGACAGACCGGAACCACCTGCCGGACACGCCGGTACCACCGGCTCGACCCGCCGGAACGACCGCTGGACATGCAAACTCACCTGCCGGCTACGCCGGAAACACTTGGCGAACACTCCGGAATCACCTGCCGGGCATGCCGGAACCACCTCTCAGATATGCCAGAACCACGTGCCAATGACCCCGGAGGCACCTGCCGAGCACGCCGGAGCCACCTGCTCGACTCGCCAGAACCACCTGCCGGACACGCAAAAATCACCTGCCGGCTACGCCACAACCAGTTGGGGAACACTTCGGAATCACCTGCCGGGCTTGCTGGAACCACCTGCCGGTCATGCCAAAATCACCTGCCAACTACGCCAGTACCACTTGGCAGACACTGTGGAAACACCTGTCGGGCCGGCCGGAACCACATCTCAGACGTGCCAGAAGCATGTGCATGAGATGCTGGAACCACACCCCGAACAGACGGAAAACACCTGCCAGACCCGTCTGAACAACCTGCCGAGCACGCCGGAGCCACATGCTCGACTCACTGGAACCACCTACCTGACATGCCCAAATCACCAGCCGGGTATGCCAGAACCACTTGGCGGACACTCCGGAATCATCTGCCGGACATGCCGGAACCAGCTCTCAGACACACCAGAACCACGTGCCAGAGACGCCGGAAGCACCTGCCGAGCATGCCGGAGCCACCTGCTCGACTCGCCAGAAACACCTGCCGGACACGCCAAAATCACCTGCCGGGTATGCCAGAACCACCTGGCGGACACTCCGAAATCACCTGTCGCTCATGCCGGAACCACCTCTCAGACGTGCCGGAAGCACGTGCCGGACACGCCGGAATCACCTACCGGACAGACCGGAACCGCCTGCCGAGCACACCGGAGCCACCTGTTCGACTCGCCGGAACCACCTGCCGGACAGGGCAATATCAACTGCTGGCTATGCCAGAACCACCTGGGGGACGGTCCGGAATCACCTGCCAGCCCTGGCGGAACCACCTCTCAGACGTACCAGAACCACCTGCCGGAGAAGCTGGAAACACGTCCTGGACAGTCTGGAACCACCTGCCGGCCAAGCCTGAGCCACCTGCCAAGCACAACGGAACAACCTGCCAGACACGCCAAAATCACCTGCGTGTTATGCCAGAACCACTTGGAGGACTCTCTGGGATGACCTGCCGGGCATGCCGGAACCACCTCTCAGACGTGCCAGAACCATGTGGCGGACAGTCCGGAATCACCTGTTGGGCATGCGCAACCACCTCTGAGACGTACCAGAACCACATGCCGTGCAGGCTGGAACCACCTACCGGACAGACCGGAATCACCTTTCGGGCATGCCGGAACCACCTGTCAGATGTGCCAGAAACACGTGCCGGAGACGCCGGAAGCACCTGCCAAGCACGTTGGAACCACCTGCTCAACTCGCCTGAACCACCTGCCGGACATGCCAAAATCACCTGCCGACTATGCCAGAACCACTTGGCGAACACTCCGGAATGACTTGCCGGGCATGCAGGAACCACCTCTCAGACATGCCAGAACCCCGTGCCAATGACCCCGGAAGCACCAGCCGAGCACGCCGGAACCACCTGCTCAACTCGCCTGAACCACCCGCCGGACAGGCCAAAATCACCTGCCCGCTACACCAGCACCACTTCGGGGACAAGCCGGAATCACGTGAGGGGCATGCCGGCACAGCCTCTCAGACTGAACCTCGTGCCGGACACCACAGAACCACCTGCCGGACAGACCGGAACCACCTGCCGGACACGCCGGAACCACCGGCTCGACCCGCCGGAACGACCGCTGGACATGCAAAATCACCAGCCGGCTACGCCGGAAACACTTGGCGAACACTCCGGAATCACCTGCCGGGCATGCCGGAACCACCTCTCAGATATGCCAGAACCACGTGCCAATGACCCCGGAAGCACCTGCCGAGCACGCCGGAACCACCTGCTCGACTCGCCAGAACCACCTGCCGGAGACGCAAAAATCACCTGCCGGCTACGCCACAACCAGTTGGGGAACACTTCGGAATCACCTGCCGGGCTTGCTGGAACCACCTGCCGGTCATGCCAAAATCACCTGCCAACTACGCCAGTACCACTTGGCGGACACTGTGGAAACACCTGTCGGGCCGGCCAGAACCACTTCTCAGACGTGCCAGAACCATCTGCATGAGATGCTGGAACCACACCCCGAACAGACGGAAAACACCTGCCAGACCCGTCTGAACAACCTGCCGAGCACGCCGGAGCCACCTGCTTGACTCGCCGGAACCACCTACCTGAAATGCCCAAATCACCAGCCGGGTATGCCAGAACCACTTGGCGGACACTCCGGAATCATCTGCCGGACATGCCGGAACCAGCTCTCAGACACACCAGAACCACGTGCCGGAGAAGCCGGAAGCACCTGCCGAGCATGCCGGAGCCACCTGCTGGACTCCCAGAAACACCTGCCGGACACGCCAAAATCACCTGCCGGGTATGCCAGAACCGCCAGGCGGAAACTACGGAATCACCTGCCGCGCATGCCGGAAGCACGTGCCAGACACGCCGGAAACACCTACCGGACAGACCGGAACCACCTGCCGAGCACGCCGGAGCCACCTGCTCGACTCGCCAGAACCACCTGCCGGAGACGCCAAAATCACCTGCCCGCTACACCAGCACCACTTCGGGGACAAGCCGGAATCACGTGAGGGTCATGCCGGCACAGCCTCTCAGACTGAACCTCGTGCCGGACACCACAGAACCACCTGCCGGACAGACCGGAACCACCTGCCGGACACGCCGGTACCACCGGCTCGACCCGCCGGAACGACCGCTGGACATGCAAAGTCACCTGCCGGCTACGCCGGAAACACTTGGCGAACACTCCGGAATCACCTGCCGGGCATGCCGGAACCACCTCTCAGATATGCCAGAACCACGTGCCAATGACCCCGGAGGCACCTGCCGAGCACGCCGGAGCCACCTGCTCGACTCGCCAGAACCACCTGCCGGACACGCAAAAATCACCTGCCGGCTACGCCACAACCAGTTGGGGAACACTTCGGAATCACCTGCCGGGCTTGCTGGAACCACCTGCCGGTCATGCCAATATCACCTGCCAACTACGCCAGTACCACTTGGCAGACACTGTGGAAACACCTGTCGGGCCGGCCGGAACCACATCTCAGACGTGCCAGAACCATGTGCATGAGATGCTGGAACCACACCCCGAACAGACGGAAAACACCTGCCAGACCCGTCTGAACAACCTGCCGAGCACGCCGGAGCCACATGCTCGACTCACTGGAACCACCTACCTGACATGCCCAAATCACCAGCCGGGTATGCCAGAACCACTTGGCGGACACTCCGGAATCATCTGCCGGACATGCCGGAACCAGCTCTCAGACACACCAGAACCACGTGCCAGAGACGCCGGAAGCACCTGCCGAGCATGCCGGAGCCACCTGCTCGACTCGCCAGAAACACCTGCCGGACACGCCAAAATCACCTGCCGGGTATGCCAGAACCACCTGGCGGACACTCCGAAATCACCTGTCGCTCATGCCGGAACCACCTCTCAGACGTGCCGGAAGCACGTGCCGGACACGCCGGAATCACCTACCGGACAGACCGGAACCGCCTGCCGAGCACACCGCAGCCACCTGTTCGACTCGCTGGAACCACCTGCCGGACAGGGCAATATCAACTGCTGGCTATGCCAGAACCACCTGGGGGACGGTCCGGAATCACCTGCCAGCCCTGGCGGAACCACCTCTCAGACGTACCAGAACCACCTGCCGGAGAAGCTGGAAACACGTCCTGGACAGTCTGGAACCACCTGCCGGCCAAGCCTGAGCCACCTGCCAAGCACAACGGAACAACCTGCCAGACACGCCAAAATCACCTGCGTGTTATGCCAGAACCACTTGGAGGACTCTCTGGGATGACCTGCCGGGCATGCCGGAACCACCTCTCAGACGTGCCAGAACCATGTGGCGGACAGTCCGGAATCACCTGTTGGGCATGCGCAACCACCTCTGAGACGTACCAGAACCACATGCCGTGCAGGCTGGAACCACCTACCGGACAGACCGGAATCACCTTTCGGGCATGCCGGAACCACCTGTCAGATGTGCCAGAAACACGTGCCGGAGACGCCGGAAGCACCTGCCAAGCACGTTGGAACCACCTGCTCAACTCGCCTGAACCACCTGCCGGACATGCCAAAATCACCTGCCGACTATGCCAGAACCACTTGGCGAACACTCCGGAATGACTTGCCGGGCATGCAGGAACCACCTCTCAGACATGCCAGAACCCCGTGCCAATGACCCCGGAAGCACCAGCCGAGCACGCCGGAACCACCTGCTCAACTCGCCTGAACCACCCGCCGGACAGGCCAAAATCACCTGCCCGCTACACCAGCACCACTTCGGGGACAAGCCGGAATCACGTGAGGGGCATGCCGGCACAGCCTCTCAGACTGAACCTCATGCCGGACACCACAGAACCACCTGCCGGACAGACCGGAACCACCTGCCGGACACGCCGGAACCACCGGCTCGACCCGCCGGAACGACCGCTGGACATGCAAAATCACCAGCCGGCTACGCCGGAAACACTTGGCGAACACTCCGGAATCACCTGCCGGGCATGCCGGAACCACCTCTCAGATATGCCAGAACCACGTGCCAATGACGCCGGAAGCACCTGCCGAGCACGCCGGAACCACCTGCTCGACTCGCCAGAACCACCTGCCGGAGACGCAAAAATCACCTGCCGGCTATGCCACAACCAGTTGGGGAACACTTCGGAATCACCTGCCGGGCTTGCTGGAACCACCTGCCGGTCATGCCAAAATCACCTGCCAACTACGCCAGTACCACTTGGCGGACACTGTGGAAACACCTGTCGGGCCGGC
>NW_027227948.1:0-22741 GCF_037783145.1 Equus przewalskii
GGCGAGTTGAGCACTTGGTTCCGACGTGCTTGGCAGGTGCTTCCGGCGTCTCCGGCACGTGTTTCTGGCACATCTGACAGGTGGTTCCGGCATGCCCGAAAGGTTATTCCGGTCTGTCCGGTAGGTGGTTCCAGCCTGCACAGCATGTGGTTCTGGTACGTCTCAGAGGTGGTTGCGCATGCCCAACAGGTGATTCCGGAGTGTCCGCCACATGGTTCTGGCACGTCTGAGAGGTGGTTCCGGCATGCCCGGCAGGTCATCCCAGAGAGTCCTCCAAGTGGTTCTGGCATAACACGCAGGTGATTTTGGCGTGTCTGGCAGGTTGTTCCGTTGTGCTTGGCAGGTGGTTCAGGCTTGGCCGGCAGGTGGTTCCAGACTGTCCAGGACGTGTTTCCAGCTTCTCCGGCAGGCGGTTCTGGTACGTCTGAGAGGTGGTTCCGCCAGGGCTGGCAGGTGATTCCGGACCGTCCCCCAGGTGGTTCTGGCATAGCCAGCAGTTGATATTGGCCTTTCCGGCAGGTGGTTCCGGCGAGACGAACAGGTGGCTCCGGCGTGCTCGGCAGGTGGTTCCGGTCTGTCCGGAAGGTGATTCCGGCGTGTCCGGCACGTGCTTCCGGCACGTCTGAGAGGTGGTTCCGGCATGCGCGACAGGTGATTTCGGAGTGTCCGCCAGGTGGTTCTGGCGTACCCGGCAGGTGATTTTGGCGTGTCCGGCAGGTGTTTCTGGCGAGTGGAGCAGGTGGCTCAGGCATGCTCGGCAGGTGCTTCCGGCCTCTCCGGCACGTGGTTCTGCTGTGTCTGAGAGCTGGTTCCGGCATATCCGGCAGATGATTCCGGAGTGTCCGCCAAGTGGTTCTGGCATACCCGGCTGGTGATTTGGGCATGTCAGGTAGGTGGTTCCAGCGAGTCGAGCAGGTGGCTCCGGCGTGCTCGGCAGGTTGTTCAGACGGGTCTGGCAGGTGTTTTCCGTCTGTTCGGGGTGTGGTTCCAGCATCTCATGCACATGGTTCTGGCACGTCTGAGATGTGGTTCCAGCCGGCCCGACAGGTGTTTCCACAGTGTCCGCCAAGTGGTACTGGCGTAGTTGGCAGGTGATTTTGGCATGACCGGCAGGTGGTTCCAGCAAGCCCGGCAGGTGATTCCGAAGTGTTCCCCAACTGGTTGTGGCGTAGCCGGCAGGTGATTTTTGCGTGTCCGGCAGGTAGTTCTGGCGAGTCGAGCAGGTGGTTCCGGCGTGCTCGGCAGGTGCTTCCGGGGTCATTGGCACGTGGTTCTGGCATATCTGAGAGGTGGTTCCGGCATGCCCGGCAGGTGATTCCGGAGTGTTCGCCAAGTGTTTCCGGCGTAGCCGGCAGGTGAGTTTGCATGTCCAGCGGTCGTTCCGGCGGGTCGAGCCGGTGGTACCGGCGTGTCCGGCAGGTGGTTCCGGTCTGTCCGTCAGGTGGTTCTGTGGTGTCCGGCACGAGGTTCAGTCTGAGAGGCTGTGCCGGCATGCCCCTCACGTGATTCCGGCTTGTCCCCAAAGCGGTGCTGGTGTAGAGGGCAGGTGATTTTGGCGTGTCCGGCAGGTGGTTCAGGCGAGTTGAGCAGGTGGTTGCGACGTGCTCGGCAGGTGCTTCCGGCGTCTCCGGCACGTGTTTCTGGCACATCTGACTGGTGGTTCCGGCATGCCCAAAAGTTGATTCCGGTCTGTCCGGTAGGTGGTTCCGGCGTGCACGGCACGTGGTTCTGGTACGTCTCAGAGGTGGTTGCGTATGCCCAACAGGTGATTCCGGACTGTCCGCCACGTGCTTCTGGCACGTCTGAGAGGTGGTTCCAACATGCCCGGCAGGTCATTTCGGAGAGTCGTGCAAGTGGTTCTGGCGTAGCCCGCAGGTGATTTTGGCGTGTCCAGCAGGTGGTTCCGCCGTGCTCGGCAGGTGGTTCAGGCATGGCCGTCATGTGGTTCCAGTCTGTCCAGGACGTGTTTCCAGCTTCTCCGGCAGGTGGTTCTGGTACGTCTGAGAGGTGGTTCCGCCATGGCTGGCAGGGGATCCCGGACTGTCCCCCAGGTGGTTCTGGCATAGCCAGCAGTTGATATTGGCCTGTCCGGGAGGTGGTTCCAGCGAGTCAAACAGGTGGCTCCGGCGTTCTTGGCAGGTGGTTCCGGTCTGTCCGGTAGTTGATTCCGGCGTGTCCGGCACGTGCTTCCGGCACGTCTGAGAGGTGGTTCCGGCATGCGCGACTTGTGATTTCGGAGTGTCCGCCAGCTGGTTCTGGCGTACCCGGCAGGTGATTTTGGCGTGTCCGGCAGGTGTTTCTGGCGAGTCGAGCAGGTGACTCCGGCAAGCTAGGCAGGTGCTTCCGGCGTCTCCGGCACGTGGTTCTGCTGTGTCTGAGAGCTGGTTCCGGCATGTCCGGCAGATTATTCCGGAGTGTCCGCCAAGTGGTTCTGGCATACCCGGCTGGTGATTTTGACATGTCAGGTAGGTGGTTCCGGCGAGTCGAGCAGGTGGCTCCGGCGTGCTCGGCAGGTTGTTCAGACGGGTCTGGCAGGTGTTTTCCGTCTGTTCGGGGTGTGGTTCCAGCATCTCATGCACATGGTTCTGGCACGTCTGAGATGTGGTTCCGGCCGACCCGACAGGTGTTTCCACAGTGTCCGCCAAGTGGTACTGGCGTAGTTGGCAGGTGATCTTGGCATGACCGGCAGGTGGTTCCAGCAAGCCCGGCAGGTGATTCCGAAGTGTTCCCCAACTGGTTGTGGCATAGCCGGCAGGTGATTTTTGCGTGTCCGGCAGGTGGTTCTGGCGAGTCGAGCAGGTGGTTCCGGCGTGCTCGGCAGGTGCTTCCGGGGTCATTGGCACGTGGTTCTGGCATATCTGAGAGGTGGTTCCGGCATGCCCGGCAGGTGATTCCGGAGTGTTCGCCAAGTGTTTCCGGCGTAGCCGGCAGGTGATTTTGCACGGCCAGCGGTCGTTCCGGCGGGTCGAGCCGGTGTTTCCGGCATGTCCGGCAGGTGGTTCCGGTCTGTCCGGCAGGTGGTTCTGTGGTTTCCGGCACGAGGTTCAGTCTGAGAGGCTGTGCCGGCATGCCCCTCACGTGATTCCGGCTTGTCCCCGAAGTGGTGCTGGTGTAGCGGGCAGGTGATTTTGGCGTGTCCGGCGGGTGATTTCGCCGTGCTCGGCAGGTGGTTCAGGCATGGCCGTCACATGGTTCCAGTCTGTCCAGGACGTGTTTCCAGCTTCTCCGGCAGGTGGTTCTGGTACGTCTGAGATGTGGTTCCGCCATGGCTGGCAGGTGATCCCGGACTGTCCCCCAGGTGGTTCTGGCATACCCAGCAGTTGATATTGGCCTGTCCGGCAGGTGGTTCCAGCGAGTCGAACAGGTTGCTCCGGCGTTCTTGGCAGGTGGTTCCGGTCTGTCCGGTAGGTGTTTCCGGCGTGTCTGGCACGTGCTTCCGGCACGTCTGAGAGGTGGTTCCGGCATGCGCGGCAGGTGATTCCGTAGTGTCCGCCAGGTGGTTGTGGCGTACCCGGCAGGTGGTTTTTGCGTGTCCGGCAGGTGTTTCTGGCGAGTGGAGCAGGTGGCTCCGGCATGCTCGGCAGGTGCTTCCGGCGTCTCCGGCACTTGGTTCTGGTGTGTCTGAGAGCTGGTTCCGGCACGTCCGGCGGATGATTCCGGAGTGTCCGCCAAGTGGTTCTGGCATACCCAGCAGTTGATTTTGGCGTGTCAGGGAGGTGGTACCGGTGAGTCGAGCAGGTGTTTCCGGCGTGCTCAGCAGGTGGTTCAGGCGGTTCTGGCAGGTGGTATCCGTCTGTTCGGGGTGTGGTTCCAGCATCTCATGAACACGTTTCTGGCACGTCTGAGATGTGGTTCCAGCTGGCCCGACAGGTGTTTCCGCAGTGTCCGCCAAGCGGTTCTGGCGTAGTTGGCAGGTGATTTTGGCATGACTGGCAGGTGGTTCCAGCAAGCCTGGCAGGTGATTCCAAAGTGTTCAAAAACTGGTTGAGGCGTAGCCGGCAGGTGATTTTTGCGTGATCGGCAGGTGGTTCTGGCGAGTCGAGCAGGTGGTTCCGGCGTGCTCGGCTGGTGCTTCCGGGGTCATTGGCACGGGGTTCTGGCATGTCTGAGAGGTGGTCCCTGCATGCCCGGCAAGTGATTGCGGAGTGTTCGCCAAGTGGTTCTGGCATAGTCGGCAGGTGATTTTGGCATGTCCGGCAGGTGGTTCAAGCGAGTTGAGCAGGTGGTTCCAACGTGCTTGGCAGGTGCTTCCGGCGTCTCCGGCACGTGTTTCTGGCACATCTGACAGGTGGTTCCGGCATGCCCGAAAGGTGATTCCGGTCTGTCCGGTAGGTGGTTCCAGCCTGCACGGCATGTGGTTCTGGTACGTCTCAGAGGTGGTTGCGCATGCCCAACAGGTGATTCCGGACTGTCCGCCACATGGTTCTGGCACGTCTGAGAGGTGGTTCCGACATGCCCAGCAGGTCATCCCAGAGAGTCCTCCAAGTGGTTCTGGCATAACACGCAGGTGATTTTGGCGTGTCTGGCAGGTTGTTCCGTTGTGCTTGGCAGGTGGTTCAGGCTTGGCCGGCAGGTGGTTCCAGACTGTCCAGGACGTGTTTCCAGCTTCTCCGGCAGGTGGTTCTGGTACGTCTGAGAGGTGGTTCCGCCGTGGCTGGCAGGTGATTCCGGACCGTCCCCCAGGTGGTTCTGGCATAGCCAGCAGTTGATATTGGCCTGTCCGGCAGGTGGTTCCAGCGAGTCGAACAGGTGGCTCCGGCGTGCTCGGCAGGTGGTTCCGGTCTGTCCGGTAGGTGATTCCGGCGTGTCCGGCACGTGCTTCCGGCACGTCTGAGAGGTGGTTCCGGCATGCGCGACAGGTGATTTCGGAGTGTCCGCCAGGTGGTTCTGGCGTACCCGGCAGGTGATTTTGGCGTGTCCGGCAGGTGTTTCTGGCGAGTCGAGCTGGTGGCTCCGGCATGCTCGGCAGGTGCTTCCGGCGTCTCCGGCACGTGGTTCTGCTGTGTCTGAGAGCTGGTTCCGGCATGTCCGGCAGATGATTCCGGAGTGTCCGCCAAGTGGTTCTGGCATACCCGGCTGGTGATTTGGGCATGTCAGGTAGGTGGTTCCGGCGAGTCGAGCAGGTGGCTCCGGCGTGCTCGGCAGGTTGTTCAGACGGGTCTGGCAGGTGTTTTCCGTCTGTTCGGGGTGTGGTTCCAGCATCTCATGCACATGGTTCTGGCACGTCTGAGATGTGGTTCCGGCCGGCCCGACAGGTGTTTCCACAGTGTCCGCCAAGTGGTACTGGCGTAGTTGGCAGGTGATTTTGGCATGACCGGCAGGTGGTTCCAGCAAGCCCGGCAGGTGATTCCGAAGTGTTCCCCGACTGGTTGTGGCGTAGCCGGCAGGTGATTTTTCCGTGTCCGGCAGGTGGTTCTGGCGAGTCGAGCAGGTGGTTCCGGCGTGCTTGGCAGGTGCTTCCGGGGTCATTGGCACGTGGTTCTGGCATATCTGAGAGGTGGTTCCGGCATGCCCGGCAGGTGATTCCGGAGTGTTCGCCAAGTGTTTCCGGCGTAGCCTGCAGGTGAGTTTGCATGTCCAGCGGTCGTTCCGGCGGGTCGAGCCGGTGGTACCGGCGTGTCCGGCAGGTGGTTCCGGTCTGTCCGGCAGGTGGTTCTGTGGTGTCCGGCACGAGGTTCAGTCTGAGAGGCTGTGCCGGCATGCCCATCACGTGATTCCGGCTTGTCCCCGAAGTGGTGCTGGTGTAGCGGGCAGGTGATTTTGGCGTGTCCGGCAGGTGGTTCAGGCGAGTTGAGCAGGTGGTTGCGACGTGCTCGGCAGGTGCTTCCGGCGTCTCCGGCACGTGTTTCTGGCACATCTGACTGGTGGTTCCGGCATGCCCAAAATTTGATTCCGGTCTGTCCGGTAGGTGGTTCCGGCGTGCACGGCACGTGGTTCTGGTACGTGTCAGAGGTGGTTGCGTATGCCCAACAGGTGATTCCGGACTGTCCGCCACGTGCTTCTGGCACGTCTGAGTGGTGGTTCCAACATGCCCGGCAGGTCATTTCGGAGAGTCGCCCAAGTGGTTCTGGCGTAGCCCGCAGGTGATTTTGGCGTGTCCAGCAGGTGGTTCCGCCGTGCTCGGCAGGTGGTTCAGGCATGGCCGTCACGTGGTTCCAGTCTGTCCAGGACGTGTTTCCAGCTTCTCCGGCAGGTGGTTATGGTACGTCTCAGAGGTGGTTCCGCCATGGCTGGCAGGTGATCCCGGACTGTCCCCCTGGTGGTTCTGGCATAGCCAGCAATTGATATTGGCCTGTCCGGCAGGTGGTTCCAGCGAGTCGAACAGGTGGCTCCGGCGTTCTTGGCAGGTCGTTCCGGTCTGTCCGGTAGGTGTTTCCGTCGTGTCTGGCACGTGCTTCCGGCACGTCTCAGATGTGGTTCCGCCATGGCTGGCAGGTGATTCCGTAGTGTCCGCCAGGTGGTTCTGGCATACCCGGCAGGTGATTTTGGCGTGTCCGGCAGGTGTTTCTGGGAGTCCAGCAGGTGGCTCCGGCATGCTCGGCAGGTGCTTCCGGCGTCTCCGGCACTTGGTTCTGGTGTGTCTGAGAGCTGGTTCCGGCATGTCCGGCAGATGATTCCGGAGTGTCCGCCAAGTGGTTCTGGCATAACCAGCAGGTGATTTTGGCGTGTCAGGGAGGTGGTACCGGTGAGTCGAGCAGGTGTTTCCGGCGTGCTCAGCAGGTGGTTCAGACGGGTCTGGCAGGTGTTTTCCGTCTGTTCGGGGTGTGGTTCCAGCATCTCATGAACACGTTTCTGGCACGTCTGAGATGTGGTTCCAGCCGGCCCGACAGGTGTTTCCGCAGTGTCCGCCAAGCGGTTCTGGCGTAGTTGGCAGGTGATTTTGGCATGACTGGCAGGTGGTTCCAGCAAGCCTGGCAGGTGATTCCAAAGTGTTCACCAACTGGTTGTGGCGTAGCCGGCAGGTGATTTTTGCGTATCCGGCAGGTGGTTCTGGCGAGTCGAGCAGGTGGTTCCGGCGTGCTCGGCAGGTGCTTCCGGGGTCATTGGCACGTGGTTCTGGCATATCTGAGAGGTGGTTCCGGCATGCCCGGCAGGTGATTCCGGAGTGTTCGCCAAGTGTTTCCGGCGTAGCCGGCAGGTGAGTTTGCATGTCCAGCGCTCGTTCCGGCGGGTCGAGCCGGTGGTTCTGGCGTGTCCAGCAGGTGGTTCCGGTCTGTCCGGCAGGTGGTTCTGTGGTTTCCGGCACGAGGTTCAGTCTGAGAGGCTGTGCCGGCCTGCCCCTCACGTGATTCCGCCTTGTCCCAGAAGTGGTGCTGGTGTAGCGGGCAGGTGATTTTGGCGTGTCCGGCAGGTGGTTCAGGCGAGTTGAGCAGGTGGTTGCGACGTGCTCGACAGGTGCTTCCGGCGTCTCCGGCACGTGGTTCTGGTGTGTCTGAGAGCTGGTTCCGGCATGTCCGGCAGATGATTCCGGAGTGTCCGCCAAGTGGTACTGGCGTAGTTGGCAGGTGATTTTGGCATGACCGGCAGGTGGTTCCAGCAAGCCTGGCAGGTGATTCCAAAGTGTTCAACAACTGGTTGTGGCGTAGCCGGCAGGTGATTTTTGCGTGATCGGCAGGTGGTTCTGGCGAGTCGAGCAGGTGGTTCCGGCGTGCTCGGCTGGTGCTTCCGGGGTCATTGGCACGGGGTTCTGGCATGTCTGAGAGGTGGTTCCTGCATGCCCGGCAAGTGATTCCGGAGTGTTCGCCAAGTGGTTCTGGCATAGTCGGCAGGTGATTTTGGCATGTCCGGCAGGTGGTTCAGGCGAGTTGAGCAGGTGGTTCCAACGTGCTTGGCAGGTGCTTCCGGCGTCTCCGGCACGTGTTTCTGGCACATCTGACAGGTGGTTCCGGCATGCCCGAAAGGTGATTCCGGTCTGTCCGGTAGGTGGTTCCAGCCTGCACGGCATGTGGTTCTGGTACGTCTCAGAGGTGGTTGCGCATGCCCAACAGGTGATTCCGGACTGTCCGCCACATGGTTCTGGCACGTCTGAGAGGTGGTTCCGGCATGCCCGGCAGGTCATCCCAGAGAGTCCTCCAAGTGGTTCTGGCATAACACGCAGGTGATTTTGGCGTGTCTGGCAGGTTGTTCCGTTGTGCTTGGCAGGTGGTTCAGGCTTGGCCGGCAGGTGGTTCCAGACTGTCCAGGACGTGTTTCCAGCTTCTCCGGCAGGTGGTTCTGGTACGTCTGAGAGGTGGTTCCGCCGTGGCTGGCAGGTGATTCCGGACCGTCCCCCAGGTGGTTCTGGCATAGCCAGCAGTTGATATTGGCCTGTCCGGCAGGTGGTTCCAGCCAGTCGAACAGGTGGCTCCGGCGTGCTCGGCAGGTGGTTCCGGTCTGTCCGGTAGGTGATTCCGGCGTGTCCGGCACATGCTTCCGGCACGTCTGAGAGGTGGTTCCGGCATGCGCGACAGGTGATTTCGGAGTGTCCGCCAGGTGGTTCTGGCGTACCCGGCAGGTGATTTTGGCGTGTCCGGCAGGTGTTTCTGGCGAGTCGAGCTGGTGGCTCCGGCATGCTCGGCAGGTGCTTCCGGCGTCTCCGGCACGTGGTTCTGCTGTGTCTGAGAGCTGGTTCCGGCATGTCCGGCAGATGATTCCGGAGTGTCCGCCAAGTGGTTCTGGCATACCCGGCTGGTGATTTGGGCATGTCAGTTAGGTGGTTCCGGCGAGTCGAGCAGGTGGCTCCGGCGTGCTCGGCAGGTTGTTCAGACGGGTCTGGCAGGTGTTTTCCGTCTGTTCGGGGTGTGGTTCCAGCATCTCATGCACATGGTTCTGGCACGTCTGAGATGTGGTTCCGGCCGGCCCGACAGGTGTTTCCACAGTGTCCGCCAAGTGGTACTGGCGTAGTTGGCAGGTGATTTTGGCATGACCGGCAGGTGGTTCCAGCAAGCCCGGCAGGTGATTCCGAAGTGTTCCCCGACTGGTTGTGGCGTAGCCGGCAGGTGATTTTTGCGTGTCCGGCAGGTGGTTCTGGCGAGTCGAGGAGGTGGTTCCGGCGTGCTTGGCAGGTGCTTCCGGGGTCATTGGCACGTGGTTCTGGCATATCTGAGAGGTGGTTCCGGCATGCCCGGCAGGTGATTCCGGAGTGTTCGCCAAGTGTTTCCGGCGTAGCCGGCAGGTGAGTTTGCATGTCCAGCGGTCGTTCCGGTGGGTCGAGCCGGTGGTACCGGCGTGTCCGGCAGGTGGTTCCGGTCTGTCCGGCAGGTGGTTCTGTGGTGTCCGGCACGAGGTTCAGTCTGAGAGGCTGTGCCGGCATGCCCCTCACGTGATTCCGGCTTGTCCCCGAAGTGGTGCTGGTGTAGCGGGCAGGTGATTTTGGCGTGTCCGGCAGGTGGTTCAGGCGAGTTGAGCAGGTGGTTGCGACGTGCTCGGCAGGTGCTTCCGGCGTCTCCGGCACGTGTTTCTGGCACATCTGACTGGTGGTTCCGGCATGCCCAAAAGTTGATTCCGGTCTGTCCGGTAGGTGGTTCCGGCGTGCACGGCACGTGGTTCTGGTACGTGTCAGAGGTGGTTGCGTATGCCCAACAGGTGATTCCGGACTGTCCGCCACGTGCTTCTGGCACGTCTGAGAGGTGGTTCCAACATGCCCGGCAGGTCATTTCGGAGAGTCGTCCAAGTGGTTCTGGCGTAGCCCGCAGGTGATTTTGGCGCGTCCGGCAGGTGGTTCCGCCGTGCTCGGCAGGTGGTTCAGGCATGGCCGTCACGTGGTTCCAGTCTGTCCAGGACGTGTTTCCAGCTTCTCCGGCAGGTGGTTCTGGTACGTCTGAGAGGTGGTTCCGCCATGGCTGGCAGGTGATCCCGGACTGTCCCCCTGGTGGTTCTGGCATAGCCAGCAGTTGATATTGGCCTGTCCGGCAGGTGGTTCCAGCGAGTCGAACAGGTGGCTCCGGCGTTCTTGGCAGGTGGTTCCGGTCTGTCCGGTAGGTGTTTGCGGCGTGTCCGGCACGTGCTTCCGGCACGTCTGAGAGGTGGTTCCGGCATGCGCGACAGGTGATTTCGGAGTGTCCGCCAGGTGGTTCTGGCGTACCCGGCAGGTGATTTTGGCGTGTCCGGCAGGTGTTTCTGGCGAGTCGAGCAGGTGGCTCAGGCATGCTCGGCAGGTGCTTCCGGCCTCTCCGGCACGTGGTTCTGCTGTGTCTGAGAGCTGGTTCCGGCATATCCGGGGGATGATTCCGGAGTGTCCGCCAAGTGGTTCTGGCATACCCGGCTGGTGATTTGGGCATGTCAGGTAGGTGGTTCCAGCGAGTCGAGCAGGTGGCTCCGGCGTGCTCGGCAGGTTGTTCAGACGGGTCTGGCAGGTGTTTTCTGACTGTTCGGGGTGTGGTTCCAGCATCTCATGCACATGGTTCTGGCACGTCTGAGATGTGGTTCTGGCCCGCCCGACAGGTGTTTCCACAGTGTCCGCCAAGTGGTACTGGCGTAGTTGGCAGGTGATTTTGGCATGACCGGCAGGTGGTTCCAGGAAGCCCGGCAGGTGATTCCGAAGTGTTCCCCAACTGGTTGTGGCGTAGCCGGCATGTGATTTTTGCGCGTCCGGCAGGTGGTTCTGGCGAGTCGAGCAGGTGGTTCCGGCGTGCTCGGCAGGTGCTTCCGGGGTCATTGGCACGTGGTTCTGGCATATCTGAGAGGTGGTTCCGGCATGCCCGGCAGGTGATTCCGGAGTGTTCGCCAAGTGTTTCCGGCGTAGCCGGCAGGTGATTTTGCACGGCCAGCGGTCGTTCTGGCGGGTCGAGCCGGTGTTTCCGGCGTGTCCGGCAGGTGGTTCCGGTCTGTCCGGCAGGTGGTTCTGTGGTTTCCGGCACGAGGTTCAGTCTGAGAGGCTGTGCCGGCATGCCCCTCACGTGATTCCGGCTTGTCCCCGAAGTGGTGCTGGTGTAGCGGGCAGGTGATTTTGGCGTGTCCGGCGGGTGATTTCGCCGTGCTCGGCAGGTGGTTCAGGCATGGCCGTCACATGGTTCCAGTCTGTCCAGGACGTGTTTCCAGCTTCTCCATCAGGTGGTTCTGGTACGTCTGAGATGTGGTTCCGCCATGACGGGCAGGTGATCCCGGACTGTCCCCGAGGTGGTTCTGGCATACCCAGCAGTTGATATTGGCCTGTCCGGCAGGTGGTTCCAGCGAGTCGAACAGGTTGCTCCGGCGTTCTTGGCAGGTGGTTCCGGTCTGTCCGGTAGGTGTTTCCGGCGTGTCTGGCACGTGCTTCCGGCACGTCTGAGAGGTGGTTCCGGCATGCGCGGCAGGTGATTCCGTAGTGTCCGCCAGGTGGTTGTGGCGTACCCGGCAGGTGGTTTTTGCATGTCCGGCAGGTGTTTCTGGCGAGTGGAGCAGGTGGCTCCGGCATGCTCGGCAGGTGCTTCCGGCGTCTCCGGCACTTGCTTCTGGTGTGTCTGAGAGCTGGTTCCGGCACGTCCGGCAGATGATTCCGGAGTGTCCGCCAAGTGGTTCTGGCATAACCAGCAGGTGATTTTGGCGTGTCAGGGAGGTGGTACCGGTGAGTCGAG
The DNA here is from genome assembly GCF_037783145.1 of Equus przewalskii. Lineage (NCBI taxonomy): Eukaryota > Metazoa > Chordata > Mammalia > Perissodactyla > Equidae > Equus > Equus przewalskii. The sequence continues at coordinate 11,535 of NW_027227948.1, forward strand.
CAGGTGTTTCCGGCGTGCTCAGCAGGTGGTTCAGGCGGTTCTGGCAGGTGGTATCCGTCTGTTCGGGGTGTGGTTCCAGCATCTCATGAACACGTTTCTGGCACGTCTGAGATGTGGTTCCAGCTGGCCCGACAGGTGTTTCCGCAGTGTCCGCCAAGCGGTTCTGGCGTAGTTGGCAGGTGATTTTGGCATGACTGGCAGGTGGTTCCAGCAAGCCTGGCAGGTGATTCCAAAGTGTTCAAAAACTGGTTGTCGCGTAGCCGGCAGGTGATTTTTGCGTGATCGGCAGGTGGTTCTGGCGAGTCGAGCAGGTGGTTCCGGCGTGCTCGGCTGGTGCTTCCGGGGTCATTGGCATGGGGTTCTGGCATGTCTGAGAGGTGGTCCCTGCATGCCCGGCAAGTGATTGCGGAGTGTTCGCCAAGTGGTTCTGGCATAGTCGGCAGGTGATTTTGGCATGTCCGGCAGGTGGTTCAAGCGAGTTGAGCAGGTGGTTCCAACGTGCTTGGCAGGTGCTTCCGGCGTCTCCGGCACGTGTTTCTGGCACATCTGACAGGTGGTTCCGGCATGCCCGAAAGGTGATTCCGGTCTGTCCGGTAGGTGGTTCCAGCCTGCACGGCATGTGGTTCTGGTACGTCTCAGAGGTGGTTGCGCATGCCCAACAGGTGATTCCGGACTGTCCGCCACATGGTTCTGGCACGTCTGAGAGGTGGTTCCGACATGCCCAGCAGGTCATCCCAGAGAGTCCTCCAAGTGGTTCTGGCATAACACGCAGGTGATTTTGGCGTGTCTGGCAGGTTGTTCCGTTGTGCTTGGCAGGTGGTTCCGCCGTGGCTGGCAGGTGATTCCGGACCGTCCCCCAGGTGGTTCTGGCATAGCCAGCAGTTGATATTGGCCTGTCCGGCAGGTGGTTCCAGCGAGTCGAACAGGGGCTCGGCGTGCTCGGCAGTGGTTCCGGTGTCGGAGGTGATTGGGTGAGCGTGGCTGGCAGGTGATTCCGGACCGTCCCCCAGGTGGTTCTGGCATAGCCAGCAGTTGATATTGGCCTGTCCGGCAGGTGGTTCCAGCGAGTCGAACAGGTGGCTCCGGCGTGCTCGGCAGGTGGTTCCGGTCTGTCCGGTAGGTGATTCCGGCGTGTCCGGCACGTGCTTCCGGCACGTCTGAGAGGTGGTTCCGGCATGCGCGACAGGTGATTTCGGAGTGTCCGCCAGGTGGTTCTGGCGTACCCGGCAGGTGATTTTGGCGTGTCTGGCAGGTGTTTCTGGCGAGTCGAGCTGGTGGCTCCGGCATGCTCGGCAGGTGCTTCCGGCGTCTCCGGCACGTGGTTCTGCTGTGTCTGAGAGCTGGTTCCGGCATGTCCGGCAGATGATTCCGGAGTGTCCGCCAAGTGGTTCTGGCATACCCGGCTGGTGATTTGGGCATGTCAGGTAGGTGGTTCCGGCGAGTCGAGCAGGTGGCTCCGGCGTGCTCGGCAGGTTGTTCAGACGGGTCTGGCAGGTGTTTTCCGTCTGTTCGGGGTGTGGTTCCAGCATCTCATGCACATGGTTCTGGCACGTCTGAGATGTGGTTCCGGCCGGCCCGACAGGTGTTTCCACAGTGTCCGCCAAGTGGTACTGGCGTAGTTGGCAGGTGATTTTGGCATGACCGGCAGGCGGTTCCAGCAAGCCCGGCAGGTGATTCCGAAGTGTTCCCCCACCGGTTGTGGCGTAGCAGGCAGGTGATTTTTGCGTGTCCGGCATGTGGTTCTGGCGAGTCGAGCAGGTGGTTCCGGCGTGCTCGGCAGGTGCTTCCGGGGTCATTGGCACGTGGTTCTGGCATATCTGAGAGGTGGTTCCGGCATGCCCGGCAGGTGATTCCGGAGTGTTCGTCAAGTGTATCCGGCGTAGCGGTCAGGTGATTTTGCATGTCCAGCGGTCGTTCCGGCGAGTCGAGCCGGTGGTTCCGGCGTGTCCGGCAGGTGGTTCCGGTCTGTCCGGCAGGTGGTTCTGTGGTGTCCGGCACGAGGTTCAGTCTGAGAGGCTGTGCCGGCATGCCCATCACGTGATTCCGGCTTGTCCCCGAAGTGGTGCTGGTGTAGCGGGCAGGTGATTTTGGCGTGTCCGGCAGGTGGTTCAGGCGAGTTGAGCAGGTGGTTGCGACGTGCTCGGCAGGTGCTTCCGGCGTCTCCGGCACGTGTTTCTGGCACATCTGACTGGTGGTTCCGGCATGCCCAAAATTTGATTCCGGTCTGTCCGGTAGGTGGTTCCGGCGTGCACGGCACGTGGTTCTGGTACGTGTCAGAGGTGGTTGCGTATGCCCAACAGGTGATTCCGGACTGTCCGCCACGTGCTTCTGGCACGTCTGAGTGGTGGTTCCAACATGCCCGGCAGGTCATTTCGGAGAGTCGCCCAAGTGGTTCTGGCGTAGCCCGCAGGTGATTTTGGCGTGTCCAGCAGGTGGTTCCGCCGTGCTCGGCAGGTGGTTTAGGCATGGCCGTCACGTGGTTCCAGTCTGTCCAGGACGTGTTTCCAGCTTCTCCGGCAGGTGGTTCTGGTACGTCTCAGAGGTGGTTCCGCCATGGCTGGCAGGTGATCCCGGACTGTCCCCCTGGTGGTTCTGGCATAGCCAGCAGTTGATATTGGCCTGTCCGGCAGGTGGTTCCAGCGAGTCGAACAGGTGGCTCCGGCGTTCTTGGCAGGTGGTTCCGGTCTGTCCGGTAGGTGTTTGCGGCGTGTCCGGCACGTGCTTCCGGCACGTCTGAGAGGTGGTTCCGGCATGCGCGACAGGTGATTTCGGAGTGTCCGCCAGGTGGTTCTGGCGTACCCGGCAGGTGATTTTGGCGTGTCCGGCAGGTGTTTCTGGCGAGTCGAGCAGGTGGCTCAGGCATGCTCAGCAGGTGCTTCCGGCCTCTCCGGCACGTGGTTCTGCTGTGTCTGAGAGCTGGTTCCGGCATATCCGGGGGATGATTCCGGAGTGTCCGCCAAGTGGTTCTGGCATACCCGGCTGGTGATTTGGGCATGTCAGGTAGGTGGTTCCAGCGAGTCGAGCAGGTGGCTCCGGCGTGCTCGGCAGGTTGTTCAGACGGGTCTGGCAGGTGTTTTCTGACTGTTCGGGGTGTGGTTCCAGCATCTCATGCACATGGTTCTGGCACGTCTGAGATGTGGTTCTGGCCCGCCCGACAGGTGTTTCCACAGTGTCCGCCAAGTGGTACTGGCGTAGTTGGCAGGTGATTTTGGCATGACCGGCAGGTGGTTCCAGGAAGCCCGGCAGGTGATTCCGAAGTGTTCCCCAACTGGTTGTGGCGTAGCCGGCATGTGATTTTTGCGTGTCCGGCAGGTGGTTCTGGCGAGTCGAGCAGGTGGTTCCGGCGTGCTCGACAGGTGCTTCCGGGGTCATTGGCACGTGGTTCTGGCATATCTGAGAGGTGGTTCCGGCATGCCCGGCAGGTGATTCCGGAGTGTTCGCCAAGTGTTTCCGGCGTAGCCGGCAGGTGATTTTGCACGGCCAGCGGTCGTTCCGGCGGGTCGAGCCGGTGTTTCCGGCGTGTCCGGCAGGTGGTTCCGGTCTGTCCGGCAGGTGGTTCTGTGGTTTCCGGCACGAGGTTCAGTCTGAGAGGCTGTGCCGGCATGCCCCTCACGTGATTCCGGCTTGTCCCCGAAGTGGTGCTGGTGTAGCGGGCAGGTGATTTTGGCGTGTCCGGCGGGTGATTTCGCCGTGCTCGGCAGGTGGTTCAGGCATGGCCGTCACATGGTTCCAGTCTGTCCAGGACGTGTTTCCAGCTTCTCCATCAGGTGGTTCTGGTACGTCTGAGATGTGGTTCCGCCATGACTGGCAGGTGATCCCGGACTGTCCCCCAGGTGGTTCTGGCATACCCAGCAGTTGATATTGGCCTGTCCGGCAGGTGGTTCCAGCGAGTCGAACAGGTTGCTCCGGCGTTCTTGGCAGGTGGTTCCGGTCTGTCCGGTAGGTGTTTCCGGCGTGTCTGGCACGTGCTTCCGGCACGTCTGAGAGGTGGTTCCGGCATGCGCGGCAGGTGATTCCGTAGTGTCCGCCAGGTGGTTGTGGCGTACCCGGCAGGTGGTTTTTGCATGTCCGGCAGGTGTTTCTGGCGAGTGGAGCAGGTGGCTCCGGCATGCTCGGCAGGTGCTTCCGGCGTCTCCGGCACTTGCTTCTGGTGTGTCTGAGAGCTGGTTCCGGCACGTCCGGCAGATGATTCCGGAGTGTCCGCCAAGTGGTTCTGGCATAACCAGCAGGTGATTTTGGCGTGTCAGGGAGGTGGTACCGGTGAGTCGAGCAGGTGTTTCCGGCGTGCTCAGCAGGTGGTTCAGGCGGTTCTGGCAGGTGGTATCCGTCTGTTCGGGGTGTGGTTCCAGCATCTCATGAACACGTTTCTGGCACGTCTGAGATGTGGTTCCAGCTGGCCCGACAGGTGTTTCCGCAGTGTCCGCCAAGCGGTTCTGGCGTAGTTGGCAGGTGATTTTGGCATGACTGGCAGGTGGTTCCAGCAAGCCTGGCAGGTGATTCCAAAGTGTTCAAAAACTGGTTGTCGCGTAGCCGGCAGGTGATTTTTGCGTGATCGGCAGGTGGTTCTGGCGAGTCGAGCAGGTGGTTCCGGCGTGCTCGGCTGGTGCTTCCGGGGTCATTGGCACGGGGTTCTGGCATGTCTGAGAGGTGGTCCCTGCATGCCCGGCAAGTGATTGCGGAGTGTTCGCCAAGTGGTTCTGGCATAGTCGGCAGGTGATTTTGGCATGTCCGGCAGGTGGTTCAAGCGAGTTGAGCAGGTGGTTCCAACGTGCTTGGCAGGTGCTTCCGGCGTCTCCGGCACGTGTTTCTGGCACATCTGACAGGTGGTTCCGGCATGCCCGAAAGGTGATTCCGGTCTGTCCGGTAGGTGGTTCCAGCCTGCACGGCATGTGGTTCTGGTACGTCTCAGAGGTGGTTGCGCATGCCCAACAGGTGATTTCGGACTGTCCGCCACATGGTTCTGGCACGTCTGAGAGGTGGTTCCGACATGCCCAGCAGGTCATCCCAGAGAGTCCTCCAAGTGGTTCTGGCATAACACGCAGGTGATTTTGGCGTGTCTGGCAGGTTGTTCCGTTGTGCTTGGCAGGTGGTTCCGCCGTGGCTGGCAGGTGATTCCGGACCGTCCCCCAGGTGGTTCTGGCATAGCCAGCAGTTGATATTGGCCTGTCCGGCAGGTGGTTCCAGCGAGTCGAACAGGTGGCTCCGGCGTGCTCGGCAGGTGGTTCCGGTCTGTCCGGTAGGTGATTCCGGCGTGTCCGGCACGTGCTTCCGGCACGTCTGAGAGGTGGTTCCGGCATGCGCGACAGGTGATTTCGGAGTGTCCGCCAGGTGGTTCTGGCGTACCTGGCAGGTGATTTTGGCGTGTCCGGCAGGTGTTTCTGGCGAGTCGAGCTGGTGGCTCCGGCATGCTCGGCAGGTGCTTCCGGCGTCTCCGGCACGTGGTTCTGCTGTGTCTGAGAGCTGGTTCCGGCATGTCCGGCAGATGATTCCGGAGTGTCCGCCAAGTGGTTCTGGCATACCCGGCTGGTGATTTGGGCATGTCAGGTAGGTGGTTCCGGCGAGTCGAGCAGGTGGCTCCGGCGTGCTCGGCAGGTTGTTCAGACGGGTCTGGCAGGTGTTTTCCGTCTGTTCGGGGTGTGGTTCCAGCATCTCATGCACATGGTTCTGGCACGTCTGAGATGTGGTTCCGGCCGGCCCGACAGGTGTTTCCACAGTGTCCGCCAAGTGGTACTGGCGTAGTTGGCAGGTGATTTTGGCATGACCGGCAGGCGGTTCCAGCAAGCCCGGCAGGTGATTCCGAAGTGTTCCCCCACCAGTTGTGGCGTAGCAGGCAGGTGATTTTTGCGTGTCCGGCAGGTGGTTCTGGCGAGTCGAGCAGGTGGTTCCGGCGTGCTCGGCAGGTGCTTCCGGGGTCATTGGCACGTGGTTCTGGCATATCTGAGAGGTGGTTCCGGCATGCCCGGCAGGTGATTCCGGAGTGTTCGTCAAGTGTATCCGGCGTAGCGGTCAGGTGATTTTGCATGTCCAGCGGTCGTTCCAGCGAGTCGAGCCGGTGGTTCCGGCGTGTCCGGCAGGTGGTTCCGGTCTGTCCGGCAGGTGGTTCTGTGGTGTCCGGCACGAGGTTCAGTCTGAGAGGCTGTGCCGGCATGCCCATCACGTGATTCCGGCTTGTCCCCGAAGTGGTGCTGGTGTAGCGGGCAGGTGATTTTGGCGTGTCCGGCAGGTGGTTCAGGCGAGTTGAGCAGGTGGTTGCGACGTGCTCGGCAGGTGCTTCCGGCGTCTCCGGCACGTGTTTCTGGCACATCTGACTGGTGGTTCCGGCATGCCCAAAAGTTGATTCCGGTCTGTCCGGTAGGTGGTTCCGGCGTGCACGGCACGTGGTTCTGGTACGTGTCAGAGGTGGTTGCGTATGCCCAACAGGTGATTCCGGACTGTCCGCCACGTGCTTCTGGCACGTCTGAGTGGTGGTTCCAACATGCCCGGCAGGTCATTTCGGAGAGTCGCCCAAGTGGTTCTGGCGTAGCCCGCAGGTGATTTTGGCGTGTCCAGCAGGTGGTTCCGCCGTGCTCGGCAGGTGGTTCAGGCATGGCCGTCACGTGGTTCCAGTCTGTCCAGGACGTGTTTCCAGCTTCTCCGGCAGGTGGTTCTGGTACGTCTCAGAGGTGGTTCCGCCATGGCTGGCAGGTGATCCCGGACTGTCCCCCTGGTGGTTCTGGCATAGCCAGCAGTTGATATTGGCCTGTCCGGCAGGTGGTTCCAGCGAGTCGAACAGGTGGCTCCGGCGTTCTTGGCAGGTGGTTCCGGTCTGTCCGGTAGGTGTTTCCGTCGTGTCTGGCACGTGCTTCCGGCACGTCTCAGATGTGGTTCCGCCATGGCTGGCAGCTGATTCCGTAGTGTCCGCCAGGTGGTTCTGGCATACCCGGCAGGTGCTTCCGGCGTCTCCGGCACTTGGTTCTGGTGTGTCTGAGAGCTGGTTCCGGCATGTCCGGCAGATGATTCCGGAGTGTCCGCCAAGTGGTTCTGGCATAACCAGCAGGTGATTTTGGCGTGTCAGGGAGGTGGTACCGGTGAGTCGAGCAGGTGTTTCCGGCGTGCTCAGCAGGTGGTTCAGGCGGTTCTGGCAGGTGGTATCCGTCTGTTCGGGGTGTGGTTCCAGCATCTCATGAACACGTTTCTGGCACGTCTGAGATGTGGTTCCAGCCGGCCCGACAGGTGTTTCCGCAGTGTCCGCCAAGCGGTTCTGGCGTAGTTGGCAGGTGATTTTGGCATGACTGGCAGGTGGTTCCAGCAAGCCTGGCAGGTGATTCCAAAGTGTTCACCAACTGGTTGTGGCGTAGCCGGCAGGTGATTTTTGCGTATCCGGCAGGTGGTTCTGACGAGTCGAGCAGGTGGTTCCGGCGTGCTCGGCAGGTGCTTCCGGGGTCATTGGCACGTGGTTCTGGCATATCTGAGAGGTGGTTCCGGCATGCCCGGCAGGTGATTCCGGAGTGTTCGCCAAGTGTTTCCGGCGTAGCCGGCAGGTGAGTTTGCATGTCCAGCGCTCGTTCCGGCGGGTCGAGCCGGTGGTTCTGGCGTGTCCAGCAGGTGGTTCCGGTCTGTCCGGCAGGTGGTTCTGTGGTGTCCGGCACGAGGTTCAGTCTGAGAGGCTGTGCCGGCCTGCCCCTCACGTGATTCCGGCTTGTCACCGAAGTGGTGCTGGTGTAGCGGGCAGGTGATTTTGGCGTGTCCGGCAGGTGATTCCGCCGTGCTCGACATGTGGTTCAGGCATGGCCGTCACATGGCTCCAGTCTGTCCAGGACGTGTTTCCAGCTTCTCCGGCAGGTGGTTCTGGTACGTCTGAGATGTGGTTCCGCCATGACGGGCAGGTGATCCCGGACTGGCCCCAGGTGGTTCTGGCATACCCAGCCGTTGATATTGGCCTGTCCGGCAGGTGGTTCCAGCGAGTCGAACAGGTGGCTCCGGCGTTCTTGGCAGGTGGTTCCGGTCTGTCCGGTAGGTGTTTCCGGCGTGTCTGGCACGTGCTTCCGGCACGTCTGAGAGGTGGTTCCGGCATGCGCGGCAGGTGATTCCGTAGTGTCCGCCAGGTGGTTGTGGCGTACCCGGCAGGTGATTTTTGCGTGTCCGGCAGGTGTTTCTGGCGAGTGGAGCAGGTGGCTCCGGCATGCTCGGCAGGTGCTTCCGGCGTCTCCGGCACTTGGTTCTGGTGTGTCTGAGAGCTGGTTCCGGCACGTCCGGCAGATGATTCCGGAGTGTCCGCCAAGTGGTTCTGGCATACCCAGCAGGTGATTTTGGCGTGTCAGGGAGGTGGTACCGGTGAGTCGAGCAGGTGTTTCCGGCGTGCACAGCAGGTGGTTCAGGCGGTTCTGGCAGGTGGTATCCGTCTGTTCGTGGTGTGGTTCCAGCATCTCATGAACACGTTTCTGGCACGTCTGAGATGTGGTTCCAGCCGGCCCGACAGGTGTTTCCGCAGTGTCCGCCAAGCGGTTCTGGCGTAGTTGGCAGGTGATTTTGGCATGACTGGCAGGTGGTTCCAGCAAGCCTGGCAGGTGATTCCAAAGTGTTCACCAACTGGTTGTGGCGTAGCCGGCAGGTGATTTTTGCGTGATCGGCAGGTGGTTCTGGCGAGTCGAGCAGGTGGTTCCGGCATGCTCGGCTGGTGCTTCCGGGGTCATTGGCACGGGGTTCTGGCATGTCTGAGAGGTGGTTCCTGCATGCCCGGCAAGTGATTCCGGAGTGTTCGCCAAGTGGTTCTGGCATAGTCGGCAGGTGATTTTGGCATGTCCGGCAGGTGGTTCAGGCGAGTTGAGCAGGTGGTTCCAACGTGCTTGGCAGGTGCTTCCGGCGTCTCCGGCACGTGTTTCTGGCACATCTGACAGGTGGTTCCGGCATGCCCGAAAGGTGATTCCGGTCTGTCCGGTAGGTGGTTCCAGCCTGCACGGCATGTGGTTCTGGTACGTCTCAGAGGTGGTTGCGCATGCCCAACAGGTGATTCCGGACTGTCCGCCACATGGTTCTGGCACGTCTGAGAGGTGGTTCCGGCATGCCCGGCAGGTCATCCCAGAGAGTCCTCCAAGTGGTTCTGGCATAACACGCAGGTGATTTTGGCGTGTCTGGCAGGTTGTTCCGTTGTGCTTGGCAGGTGGTTCAGGCTTGGCCGGCAGGTGGTTCCAGACTGTCCAGGACGTGTTTCCAGCTTCTCCGGCAGGTGGTTCTGGTACGTCTGAGAGGTGGTTCCGCCGTGGCTGGCAGGTGATTCCGGACCGTCCCCCAGGTGGTTCTGGCATTGCCAGCAGTTGATATTGGCCTGTCCGGCAGGTGGTTCCAGCGAGTCGAACAGGTGGCTCCGGCGTTCTTGGCAGGTGGTTCCGGTCTGTCCGGTAGGTGTTTCCGTCGTGTCTGGCACGTGCTTCCGGCACGTCTGAGAGGTGGTTCCGACATGCGCGGCAGGTGATTCCGTAGTGTCCGCCATGTGGTTCTGGCATAACACGCAGGTGATTTTGGCGTGTCCGGCAGGTGTTTCCAGTCTGTCCGGCAGGTGGTTCTGTGGTGTCCGGCACGAGGTTCAGTCTGAGAGGCTGTGCCGGCATGCCCATCACGTGATTCCGGCTTGTCCCCGAAGTGGTGCTGGTGTAGCGGGCAGGTGATTTTGGCGTGTCCGGCAGGTGGTTCAGGCGAGTTGAGCAGGTGGTTGCGACGTGCTCGGCAGGTGCTTCCGGCGTCTCCGGCACGTGTTTCTGGCACATCTGACTGGTGGTTCCGGCATGCCCAAAAGTTGATTCCAGTCTGTCCGGTAGGTGGTTCCGGCGTGCACGGCACGTGGTTCTGGTACCTGTCAGAGGTGGTTGCGTATGCCCAACAGGTGATTCCGGACTGTCCGCCACGTGCTTCTGGCACGTCTGAGAGGTGGTTCCAACATGCCCGGCAGGTCATTTCGGAGAGTCGTCCAAGTGGTTCTGGCGTAGCCCGCAGGTGATTTTGGTGTGTCCGGCAGGTGGTTCCACCGTGCTCGGCAGGTGGTTCAGGCATGGCCGTCACGTGGTTCCAGTCTGTCCAGGACGCGTTTCCAGCTTCTCCGGCAGGTGGTTCTGGTACGTGTGAGAGGTGATTCCGCCATGGCTGGCAGTTGATTCCGGACCGTCCCACAGGTGTTTCTGGCATAGCTAGCAGTTGATATTGGCCTGTCCGGCAGGTGGTTCCAGGGAGTCGAACAGGTGGCTCCGGCGTGCTCGGCAGGTGGTTCCGGTCTGTCCGGTAGGTGTTTCCGGCGTGTCTGGCACGTGCTTCCGGCATGCGCGGCAGGTGATTCCGTAGTTTCCGCCTGGCGGTTCTGGCATACCCGGCAGGTGATTTTGGCGTGTCCGGCAGGTGTTTCTGGGAGTCCAGCAGGTGGCTCCGGCATGCTCGGCAGGTGCTTCCGGCTTCTCCGGCACGTGGTTCTGGTGTGTCTGAGAGCTGGTTCCGGCATGTCCGGCAGATGATTCCGGAGTGTCCGCCAAGTGGTTCTGGCATACCCGGCTGGTGATTTGGGCATTTCAGGTAGGTGGTTCCGGCGAGTCAAGCAGGTGGCTCCGGCGTGCTCGGCAGGTTGTTCAGACGGGTCTGGCAGGTGTTTTCCGTCTGTTCGGGGTGTGGTTCCAGCATCTCATGCACATGGTTCTGGCACGTCTGAGAAGTGGTTCTGGCCGGCCCGACAGGTGTTTCCACAGTGTCCGCCAAGTGGTACTGGCGTAGTTGGCAGGTGATTTTGGCATGACCGGCAGGTGGTTCCAGCAAGCCCGGCAGGTGATTCCGAAGTGTTCCCCAACTGGTTGTGGCATAGCCGGCAGGTGATTTTTGCGTCTCCGGCAGGTGGTTCTGGCGAGTCGAGCAGGTGGTTCCGGCGTGCTCGGCAGGTGCTTCCGGGGTCATTGGCACGTGGTTCTGGCATATCTGAGAGGTGGTTCCGGCATGCCCGGCAGGTGATTCCGGAGTGTTCGCCAAGTGTTTCCGGCGTAGCCGGCTGGTGATTTTGCATGTCCAGCGGTCGTTCCGGCGGGTCGAGCCGGTGGTTCCGGCGTGTCCGGCAGGTGGTTCCGGTCTGTCCGGCAGGTGGTTCTGTGGTGTCCGGCACGAGGTTCAGTCTGAGAGGCTGTGCCGGCATGCCCCTCACGTGATTCCGGCTTGTCCCCGAAGTGGTGCTGGTGTAGCGGGCAGGTGATTTTGGCCTG
>NW_027227949.1:0-13583 GCF_037783145.1 Equus przewalskii
ACCACCTCTCAGACGTGCCAGAGACCATGTGGCGGACAGTCCGGAATCACCTGTTGGGCATGCGCAACCACCTCTGAGACGTACCAGAACCACATGCCGTGCAGGCTGGAACCACCTACCGGACAGACCGGAATCACTTTTCGGGCATGCCGGAACCACCTGTCAGATGTGCCAGAAACACGTGCCGGAGACGCCGGAAGCACCTGCCAGCACGTTGGAGACCACCTGCTCAACTCGCTTGAACCACCTGCCGGACATGCCAAAATCACCTGCCGACTATGCCAGAACCACTTGGCGAACACTCCGCAATCACTTGCCGGGCATGCAGGGACCACCTCTCAGACATGCCAGAACCCCGTGCCAATGACCCCGGAAGCACCAGCCGAGCACGCCGGAACCACCTGCTCGACTCGCCAGAACCACCTGCCGATGACGCAAAATCACCTGCCGGCTACGCCACAACCAGTTTTTGAACACTTTGGAATCACCTGCCAGGCTTGCTGGGACCACCTGCCAGTCATGCCAAAATCACCTGCCAACTACGCCAGAACCGCTTGGCGGACACTGCGGAAACACCTGTCGGGCCAGCTGGAACCACATCTCAGACGTGCCAGAAACGTGTTCATGAGATGCTGGAACCACACCCCGAACAGACGGATACCACCTGCCAGAACCGCCTGAACCACCTGCTGAGCACGCCAGAAACACCTGCTCGACTCACCGGTACCACCTCCCTGACACGCCAAAATCAACTGCTGGGTATGCCAGAACCACTTGGCGGACACTCCGGAATCATCTGTCGGACGTGCCGGAACCCGTTCTCAGACACACCAGAACCAAGTGCCGGAGACGCCGGAAGCACCTGCCGAGCATGCCGGAGCCACCTGCTCCACTCGCCAGAAACACCTGCCGGACACGCAAAAACCACCTGCCGGGTACGCCACAACCACCTGGCGGACACTAGGGATCACTCGCCGCGCATGCCGGAACCACCTCTGAGACGTGCCGGAAGCACGTGCCAGACACGCCGGAAACACCTACCGGAAGACCGGAACCACTGCCAAGAACGCCGGAGCAACCTGTTCGACTCGCTGGAACCACCTGCCGGACAGGCCAATATCAACTGCTGGCTATGCCAGAACCACCTGGGGGACAGTCCGGGATCACCTGCCAGCCATGGCGGAACCACATCTCAGACGTACCAGAACCACCTGCCGGAGAAGCTGGAAACACGTCCTGGACAGACTGGAACCATGTGACGGCCATGCCTGAACCACCTGCCGAGCACGGCGAAATCACCCGCCGGACACGCCAAAATCACCTGCCCGCTACACCAGCACCACTTCGGGGACAAGCCGGAATCACGTGAGGGGCATGCCGGCACAGCCTCTCAGAGTGAACCTCGTGCCGGAAACCACAGTACCACCTGCCGGACAGACCGGAACCACCTGCCGGACACGCCGGAAACACCGGCTCGACCCGCCGGAACGACCGCTGGCCGTGCAAAATCACCTGCCGGCTACGCCGGAAACACTTGGCGAACACTCCGGAATCACCTGCCGGGCATGCCGGAACCACCTCTCAGATATGCCAGAACCACGTGCCAATGACCCCGGAAGCACCTGCCGAGCACGCCGGAACCACCTGCTCGACTCGCCAGAACCACCTGCCGGACACGCAAAAATCACCTGCCGGCTATGCCACAACCAGTTGGGGAACACTTCGGAATCACCTGCCGGGCTTGCTGGAACCACCTGCCGGTCATGCCAAGATCACCTGCCAACTACGCCAGTACCACTTGGCGGACACTGTGGAAACACCTGTCGGGTCGGCCGGAACCACATCTCAGACGTGCCAGAACCATGTGCATGAGATGCTGGGACCACACCCCGAACAGACGGAAAACACCTGCCAGACCCGTCTGAACAACCTGCCGAGCACGCCGGAGGCACCTGCTCGACTCGCCGTAACCACCTACCTGACATGTCAAAATCACCAGCCGGGTATGCCAGAACCACTTGGCGGACACTCCGGAATCATCTGCCGGACATGCCGGAACCAGCTCTCAGACACAGCAGAACCACGTGCCGGAGACGCCGGAAGCACCTGCCTAGCTTGCCGGAGCCAACTGCTCGACACGCCAGAAACACCTGCCGGGTACGCCAGAACCAGCTGGCGGACACTCCGAAATCACAAGTCGCGCATGCCGGAACCACCTCTCAGACGTGCCGGAAGCACGTGCCGGACACGCCGGAATCAACTACCGGACAGACCGGAACCACCTGCCAAGAACGCCGGAGCCACCTGTTTGACTCGCTGGAACCACCTCCCGGACAGGCCAATATCAACTGCTGGCTATGCCAGAACCACCTGGGGGACAGTCCGGGATCCCCTGCCAGCCATGGCGGAACCACCTCTCAGACGTACCAGAACCACCTGCCGGAGAAGCTGGAAACACGTCCTGGACAGACTGGAACCACATGACGGCCATGCCTGAACCACCTGCCGAGCACGGCGGAACCACCTGGCGGACACGCCAAAATCAGCTGCGGGCTACGCCAGAACCACTTGCACGACTCTCCGAAATGACCTGCCGGGCATGTTGGAACCACCTCTCAGACGTGCCAGAAGCACGTGGCGGACAGTCCGGAATCACCTGTTGGGCATACGCAACCACCTCTGAGACGTACCAGAACCACGTGCCGTGCACGCCGGAACCACCTACCGGACAGACCGGAATCAACTTTTGGGCATGCCGGAACCACCAGTCAGATGTGCCAGAAACACGTGCCGGAGACGCCGGAAGCACCTGCCGAGCACGTCGCAACCACCTGCTCAACTCGCCTGAACCACCTGCCGGACACGCCAAAATCACCTGCCCTCTACACCAGCACCGCTTCGGGGACAAGCCGGAATCACGTGAGGGGCATGCCGGCACAGCCTCTCAGACTGAACCTCGTGCCGGACACCACAGAACCACCTGACGGACAGACCGGAACCACCTGCCGGACACGCCGGTACCACCGGCTCGACCCGCCGGAACGACCGCTGGACATGCAAACTCACCTGCCGGCTACGCCGGAAACACTTGGCGAACACTCCGGAATCACCTGCCGGGCATGCCGGAACCACCTCTCAGATATGCCAGAACCACGTGCCAATGACCCCGGAAGCACCTGCCGAGCACGCCGGAACCACCTGCTCGACTCGCCAGAACCACCTGCCGGACACGCAAAAATCACCTGCCGGCTACGCCACAACCAGTTGGGGAACACTTTGGAATCACCTGCCGGGCTTGCTGGAACCACCTGCCGGTCATGCCAAAATCACCTGCCAACTATGCCAGTACCACTTGGCGGACACTGTGGAAACACCTGTCGGGCCGGCTGGAACCACATCTCAGACGTGCCAGAACCATGTGCATGAGATGCTGGAACCACACCCCGAACAGACGGAAAACACCTGCCAGACCCGTCTGAACAACCTGCCGAGCACGCCGGAGCCACCTGCTCGACTCGCTGGAACCACCTACCTGACATGCCCAAATCACCAGCCGGGTATGCCAGAACCACTTGGCGGACACTCCGGAATCATCTGCCGGATATGCCGGAACCAGCTCTCAGACACAGCAGAACCACGTGCCGGAGAGGCCGGAAGCACCTGCCGAGCATGCCTGAGCCACCTGCTCCACTCGCCAGAAACACCTGCCGGACACGCCAAAATCACCTGCCGGGTACGCCAGAACCACCTGGCGGACACTCCGAAATCACCTGTCGCGCATGCCGGAACCACCTCTCAGACGTGCCGGAAGCACGTGCCGGACACGCCGGAATCACCTACCGGACAGACCGGAACCACCTGCCGAGCACGCCGGAGCCACCTGTTCGTCTCGCCGGAACCACCTGCCGGAAAGGCCAATATCAACTGCTGGCTATGCCAGAACCACCTGGGGGACGGTCCGGAATCACCTGCCAGCCATGGCGGAACCACCTCTCAGACGTACCAGAACCGCCTGCCGGAGAAGCTGGAAACACGTCCTGGACAGTCTGGAACCACCTGCCGGCCAAGCCTGAACCACCTGCCAAGCACAACGGAACAACCTGCCAGACACGCCAAAATCACCTGCGTGTTATGCCAGAACCACTTGGAGGACTCTCTGGGATGACCTGCCGGGCATGCCGGAACCACCTCTCAGACGTGCCAGAACCATGTGGCGGACACTCCGGAATCACCTGTTGGGCATGCGCAACCACCTCTGAGACGTACCAGAACCACATGCTGTGCAGGCTGGAACCACCTACCGGACAGACCGGAATAACCTTTCGGGCATGCCGGAACCACCTGTCAGATGTGCCAGAAACACGTGCCGGAGACGCCGGAAGCACCTGCCAAGCACGTCGGAACCAAGTGCTCAACTCGCCTGAACCACCTGCCGGACATGCCAAAATCACCTGCCGGCTACGCCACAACCAGTTGGTGAACACTTTGGAATCACCTGCCAGGCTTGCTGGAACCACCTGTCAGTCATGCCAAAATCACCTGCCAACTACGCCAGAACCGCTTGGCGGACACTGCGGAAACACCTGTCGGGCCGGCTGGAACCACATCTCAGACGTGCCAGAAACGTGTTCATGAGATGCTGGAACCACACCCCGAACAGACGGATACCACCTGCCAGAACCGCCTGAACCACCTGCTGTGCACGCCGGAAACACCTGCTCGACTCACCGGTACCACCTCCCTGACACGCCAAAATCACCTGCTGGGTATGCCAGAACCACTTGGCGGACACTCCGGAATCATCTGCCGGACGTGCCGGAACCAGCTCTCAGACACACCAGAACCAAGTGTCGGAGACGCCGGAAGCACCTGCCGAGCATGCCGGAGCCACCTGCTCCACTCGCCAGAAACACCTGCCGGACACGCAAAAATCACCTGCCGGGTACGCCACAACCACCTGGCGGACACTACGGAATCACCTGCCGCGCATGCCGGAACCACCTCTCAGACGTGCCGGAAGCACGTGCCAGACACGCCGGAAACACCTACCGGACAGACCGGAACCACCTGCCAAGAACGCCGGAGCCACCTGTTCGACTCGCTGGAACCACCTGCCGGACAGGCCAATATCAACTGCTGGGTATGCCAGAACCACCTGGGGCCAGTCCGGGATCACCTGCCATTCATGGCGGAACCAGATATCAGAGGTACCAGAACCACCTGCCGGAGAAGCTGGAAACACGTCCTGGACAGACTGGAACCATGTGACGGCCATGCCTGAACCACCTGCCGAGCACGGCGAAATCACCCGCCGGACACGCCAAAATCACCTGCCCGCTACACCAGCACCACTTCGGGGACAAGCCGGAATCACGTGAGGGGCATGCCGGCACAGCCTCTCAGACTGAACCTCGTGCCGGACACCACAGAAGCACCTGCCGGACAGACCGGAACCACCTGCCGGACACGCCGGAACCACCGGCTCGACCCGCCGGAACGACCGCTGGACATGCAAAATCTCCAGCCGGCTACGCCGGAAACACTTGGCGAACACTCCGGAATCACCTGCCGGGCATGCCGGAACCACCTCTCAGATATGCCAGAACCACGTGCCAATGACCCCGGAAGCACCTGCCGAGCACGCCGGAACCACCTGCTCGACTCGCCAGAACCACCTGCCGGAGACGCAAAAATCGCCTGCCGGCTATGCCACAACCAGTTGGGGAACACTTCGGAATCACCTGCCGGGCTTGCTGGAACCACCTGCCGGTCATGCCAAAATCACCTGCCAACTACGCCAGTACCACTTGGCGGACACTGTGGAAACACCTGTCGGGCCGGCCAGAACCACTTCTCAGACGTGCCAGAACCATGTGCATGAGATGCTGGAACCACACCCCGAACAGACGGAAAACACCTGCCAGACCCGTCTGAACAACCTGCCGAGCACGCCGGAGCCACCTGCTTGACTCGCCGGAACCACCTACCTGAAATGCCCAAATCACCAGCCGGGTATGCCAGAACCACTTGGCGGACACTCCGGAATCATCTGCCGGACATGCCGGAACCAGCTCTCAGACACACCAGAACCACGTGCCGGAGAAGCCGGAAGCACCTGCCGAGCATTCCGGAGCCACCTGCTGGACTCCCAGAAACACCTGCCGGACACGCCAAAATCACCTGCCGGGTATGCCAGAACCACATGGCGGACACTACGGAATCAACTGCCGCGCATGCCGGAACCACCTCTCAGACGTGCCGGAAGCACGTGCCAGACACGACGGAAACACCTACCGGACAGACCGGAACCACCTGCCAAGAACGCCGGAGCCACCTGTTCGACTCGCTGGAACCACCTGCCGGAGAGGCCAATATCAACTGCTGGCTATGCCAGAACCACCTGGGGGACGGTCCGGAATCACCTGAGAGCCATGCCGGAACCACCTCTCAGACGTACCAGAACCACCTGCCGGAGAAGCTGGAAACACGTCCTGGACAGTCTGGAACCACCTGCCGGCCAAGCCTGAACCACCTGCCAAGCACAACGGAACAACCTGCCAGACACGCCAAAATCACCTGCTGTGTATGCCAGAACCACTTGGCGGACACTCCGGAACATCTGCCGGACATGCCGGAACCAGCTCTCAAACACACCAGAACCAAGTGCCGGAGACGCCGGAAGCACCTGCCGAGCATGCCGGAGCCACCTGCTGGACTCCCAGAAACACCTGCCGGACACGCCAAAATCACCTGCCGGGTATGCCAGAACCGCCAGGCGGAAACTACGGAATCACCTGCCGCGCATGCCGGAAGCACGTGCCAGACACGCCGGAAACACCTACCGGACAGACCGGAACCACCTGCCGAGCACGCCGGAGCCACCTGTTCGACTCCCTGGAACCACCTGCCGGACAGGCCAATATCAACTGCTAGCTATGCCAGAAACACCTGTGGGACGGTCCGGAATCAACTGCCAGCCATGGTGGAACCACCTCTCACACGTACCAGAACCACCTGCCGGAGAAGCTGGAAACGCGTCCTGGACAGACTGGAACCACGTGACGGCCATGCCTGAACCACCTGCCGAGCACGGTGGAACCACCTGCCGGACACACCAAAATCACCTGCGGGCTACGCCAGAACCACTTGGACGACTCTCCGAAATGACCTGCCGGGCATGTTGGAACCACCTCTCAGACGTGCCAGAAGCACGTGGCGGACAGTCCGGAATCACCTGTTGGGCATACGCAACCACCTCTGACAGGTACCAGAACCACGTGCCGTGCACGCCGGAACCACCTACCGGACAGACCGGAATCAACTTTTGGGCATGCCGGAACCACCAGTCAGATGTGCCAGAAACACGTGCCGGAGACGCCGGAAGCACCTGCCGAGCACGTCGCAACCACCTGCTCAACTCGCCTGAACCACCTGCCGGACACGCCAAAATCACCTGCCCGCTACACCAGCACCACTTCGGGGACAAGCCGGAATCACGTGAGGGACATGCCGGCACAGCCTCTCAGACTGAACCTCGTGCCGGACACCACAGAACCACCTGCCGGACAGACTGGAAACACCTGCCGGACACGCCGGAACCACCGGCTCGACCCGCCGGAACGACCGCTGGACATGCAAAATCGCCTGCCGGCTACGCCGGAAACACTTGGCGAACACTCCGGAATCACCTGCCTGGCATGCTGGAACCACTCTCAGATATGCCAGAACCACGTGCCAATGACCCCGGAAGCACCGGCCGAGCACGCCGGAACCACCTGCTCGACTCGCCAGAACCACCTGCCGGACACGCAAAAATCACCTGCCGGCTACGCCACAACCAGTTGGGGAACACTTCGGAATCACCTGCCGGGCTTGCTGGAACCACCTGCCGGTCATGCCAAAATCACCTGCCAACTACGCCAGTACCACTTGGCGGACACTGTGGAAACACCTGACGGGCCGGGCGGAACCACATCTCAGACGTGCCAGAACCTTTTGTATGAGATGCTGGAACCACACCCCGAACAGACGGAAAACACCTGCCAGACCCGTCTGAACAACCTGCCGAGCACGCCGGAGCCACATGCTCGACTCGCCGGAACCACCTACCTGACATGCCCAAATCACCAGCCGGGTATGCCAGAACCACTTGGCGGACACTCCGGAATCATCTGCCGGACATGCCGGAACCAGCTCTCAGGCACACCAGAACCACGTGCCGGAGACGCCGGAAGCACCTGCCGAGCATGCCGGAGCCACCTGCTCGACTCGCCAGAAACACCTGCCGGACACGCCAAAATCACCTGCCGGGTACGCCAGAACCACCTGGCGGACACTCCGAAATCACCTGTCGCGCATGCCGGAACCACCTCTCAGACGTGCCGGAAGCACGTGCCGGACACGCCGGAATCACCTACCGGACAGACCGGAACCACCTGCCGAGCACGCCGGAGCCACCTGTTCGACTCGCCGGAACCACCTGCCGGACAGGCCAATATCAACTGCTGGCTATGCCAGAACCACCTGGGGGACGGTCCGGAATCACCTGCCAGCCACGGCGGAACCACCTCTCAGACGTACCAGAACCACCTGCCGGAGAAGCTGGAAACACGTCCTGGACAGTCTGGAACCACCTGCCGGCCAAGCCTGAACCACCTGCCAAGCACAACGGAACAACCTGCCAGACACGCCAAAATCACCTGCGTGTTATGCCAGAACCACTTGGAGGACTCTCTGGGATGACCTGCCGGGCATGCCGGAACCACCTCTCAGACGTGCCAGAACCATGTGGCGGACAGTCCGGAATCACCTGTTGGGCATGCGCAACCACCTCTGAGACGTACCAGAACCACATGCCGTGCAGGCTGGAACCACCTACCGGACAGACCGGAATCACCTTTCGGGCATGCCGGAACCACCTGTCAGATGTGCCAGAAACACGTGCCGGAGACGCCGGAAGCACCTGCCAAGCACGTTGGAACCACCTGCTCAACTCGCCTGAACCACCTGCCGGACATGCCAAAATCACCTGCCGACTATGCCAGAACCACTTGGCGAACACTCCGGAATGACTTGCCGGGCATGCAGGAACCACCTCTCAGACATGCCAGAACCCCGTGCCAATGACCCCGGAAGCACCAGCCGAGCACGCCGGAACCACCTGCTCAACTCGCCTGAACCACCCGCCGGACAGGCCAAAATCACCTGCCCGCTACACCAGCACCACTTCGGGGACAAGCCGGAATCACGTGAGGGGCATGCCGGCACAGCCTCTCAGACTGAACCTCGTGCCGGACACCACAGAACCACCTGCCGGACAGACCGGAACCACCTGCCGGACACGCCGGAACCACCGGCTCGACCCGCCGGAACGACCGCTGGACATGCAAAATCACCAGCCGGCTACGCCGGAAACACTTGGCGAACACTCCGGAATCACCTGCCGGGCATGCCAAAATCACCTGCCGGCTACGCCACAACCAGTTGGTGAACACTTTGGAATCACCTGCCAGGCTTGCTGGAACCACCTGTCAGTCATGCCAAAATCACCTGCCAACTACGCCAGAACCGCTTGGCGGACACTGCGGAAACACCTGTCGGGCCGGCTGGAACCACATCTCAGACGTGCCAGAAACGTGTTCATGAGATGCTGGAACCACACCCCGAACAGACGGATACCACCTGCCAGAACCGCCTGAACCACCTGCTGTGCACGCCGGAAACACCTGCTCGACTCACCGGTACCACCTCCCTGACACGCCAAAATCACCTGCTGGGTATGCCAGAACCACTTGGCGGACACTCCGGAATCATCTGCCGGACGTGCCGGAACCAGCTCTCAGACACACCAGAACCAAGTGTCGGAGACGCCGGAAGCACCTGCCGAGCATGCCGGAGCCACCTGCTCCACTCGCCAGAAACACCTGCCGGACACGCAAAAATCACCTGCCGGGTACGCCACAACCACCTGGCGGACACTACGGAATCACCTGCCGCGCATGCCGGAACCACCTCTCAGACGTGCCGGAAGCACGTGCCAGACACGCCGGAAACACCTACCGGACAGACCGGAACCACCTGCCAAGAACGCCGGAGCCACCTGTTCGACTCGCTGGAACCACCTGCCGGACAGGCCAATATCAACTGCTGGGTATGCCAGAACCACCTGGGGGCCAGTCCGGGATCACCTGCCATTCATGGCGGAACCAGATATCAGAGGTACCAGAACCACCTGCCGGAGAAGCTGGAAACACGTCCTGGACAGACTGGAACCATGTGACGGCCATGCCTGAACCACCTGCCGAGCACGGCGGAAATTACACCCGCCGGACACGCCAAAATCACCTGCCCGCTACACCAGCACCACTTCGGGGACAAGCCGGAATCACGTGAGGGGCATGCCGGCACAGCCTCTCAGACTGAACCTCGTGCCGGACACCACAGAACCACCTGCCGGACAGACCGGAACCACCTGCCGGACACGCCGGAACCACCGGCTCGACCCGCCGGAACGACCGCTGGACATGCAAAATCACCAGCCGGCTACGCCGGAAACACTTGGCGAACACTCCGGAATCACCTGCCGGGCATGCCGGAACCACCTCTCAGATATGCCAGAACCACGTGCCAATGACCCCGGAAGCACCTGCCGAGCACGCCGGAACCACCTGCTCGACTCGCCAGAACCACCTGCCGGAGACGCAAAAATCACCTGCCGGCTATGCCACAACCAGTTGGGGAACACTTCGGAATCACCTGCCGGGCTTGCTGGAACCACCTGCCGGTCATGCCAAAATCACCTGCCAACTACGCCAGTACCACTTGGCGGACACTGTGGAAACACCTGTCGGGCCGGCCAGAACCACTTCTCAGACGTGCCAGAACCATGTGCATGAGATGCTGGAACCACACCCCGAACAGACGGAAAACACCTGCCAGACCCGTCTGAACAACCTGCCGAGCACGCCGGAGCCACCTGCTTGACTCGCCGGAACCACCTACCTGAAATGCCCAAATCACCAGCCGGGTATGCCAGAACCACTTGGCGGACACTCCGGAATCATCTGCCGGACATGCCGGAACCAGCTCTCAGACACACCAGAACCACGTGCCGGAGAAGCCGGAAGCACCTGCCGAGCATTCCGGAGCCACCTGCTGGACTCCCAGAAACACCTGCCGGACACGCCAAAATCACCTGCCGGGTATGCCAGAACCACATGGCGGACACTACGGAATCAACTGCCGCGCATGCCGGAACCACCTCTCAGACGTGCCGGAAGCACGTGCCAGACACGACGGAAACACCTACCGGACAGACCGGAACCACCTGCCAAGAACGCCGGAGCCACCTGTTCGACTCGCTGGAACCACCTGCCGGAGAGGCCAATATCAACTGCTGGCTATGCCAGAACCACCTGGGGGACGGTCCGGAATCACCTGAGAGCCATGCCGGAACCACCTCTCAGACGTACCAGAACCACCTGCCGGAGAAGCTGGAAACACGTCCTGGACAGTCTGGAACCACCTGCCGGCCAAGCCTGAACCACCTGCCAAGCACAACGGAACAACCTGCCAGACACGCCAAAATCACCTGCTGTGTATGCCAGAACCACTTGGCGGACACTCCGGAACATCTGCCGGACATGCCGGAACCAGCTCTCAAACACACCAGAACCTAGTGCCGGAGACGCCGGAAGCACCTGCCGAGCATGCCGGAGCCACCTGCTGGACTCCCAGAAACACCTGCCGGACACGCCAAAATCACCTGCCGGGTATGCCAGAACCGCCAGGCGGAAACTACGGAATCACCTGCCGCGCATGCCGGAAGCACGTGCCAGACACGCCGGAAACACCTACCGGACAGACCGGAACCACCTGCCGAGCACGCCGGAGCCACCTGTTCGACTCCCTGGAACCACCTGCCGGACAGGCCAATATCAACTGCTAGCTATGCCAGAAACACCTGTGGGACGGTCCGGAATCAACTGCCAGCCATGGTGGAACCACCTCTCACACGTACCAGAACCACCTGCCGGAGAAGCTGGAAACGCGTCCTGGACAGACTGGAACCACGTGACGGCCATGCCTGAACCACCTGCCGAGCACGGTGGAACCACCTGCCGGACACACCAAAATCACCTGCGGGCTACGCCAGAACCACTTGGACGACTCTCCGAAATGACCTGCCGGGCATGTTGGAACCACCTCTCAGACGTGCCAGAAGCACGTGGCGGACAGTCCGGAATCACCTGTTGGGCATACGCAACCACCTCTGACAGGTACCAGAACCACGTGCCGTGCACGCCGGAACCACCTACCGGACAGACCGGAATCAACTTTTGGGCATGCCGGAACCACCAGTCAGATGTGCCAGAAACACGTGCCGGAGACGCCGGAAGCACCTGCCGAGCACGTCGCAACCACCTGCTCAACTCGCCTGAACCACCTGCCGGACACGCCAAAATCACCTGCCCGCTACACCAGCACCACTTCGGGGACAAGCCGGAATCACGTGAGGGACATGCCGGCACAGCCTCTCAGACTGAACCTCGTGCCGGACACCACAGAACCACCTGCCGGACAGACTGGAAACACCTGCCGGACACGCCGGAACCACCGGCTCGACCCGCCGGAACGACCGCTGGACATGCAAAATCGCCTGCCGGCTACGCCGGAAACACTTGGCGAACACTCCGGAATCACCTGCCTGGCATGCTGGAACCACTCTCAGATATGCCAGAACCACGTGCCAATGACCCCGGAAGCACCGGCCGAGCACGCCGGAACCACCTGCTCGACTCGCCAGAACCACCTGCCGGACACGCAAAAATCACCTGCCGGCTACGCCACAACCAGTTGGGGAACACTTCGGAATCACCTGCCGGGCTTGCTGGAACCACCTGCCGGTCATGCCAAAATCACCTGCCAACTACGCCAGTACCACTTGGCGGACACTGTGGAAACACCTGACGGGCCGGGCGGAACCACATCTCAGACGTGCCAGAACCTTTTGTATGAGATGCTGGAACCACACGCCGAACAGACGGAAAACACCTGCCAGACCCGTCTGAACAACCTGCCGAGCACGCCGGAGCCACATGCTCGACTCGCCGGAACCACCTACCTGACATGCCCAAATCACCAGCCGGGTATGCCAGAACCACTTGGCGGACACTCCGGAATCATCTGCCGGACATGCCGGAACCAGCTCTCAGGCACACCAGAACCACGTGCCGGAGACGCCGGAAGCACCTGCCGAGCATGCCGGAGCCACCTGCTCGACTCGCCAGAAACACCTGCCGGACACGCCAAAATCACCTGCCGGGTACGCCAGAACCACCTGGCGGACACTCCGAAATCACCTGTCGCGCATGCCGGAACCACCTCTCAGACGTGCCGGAAGCACGTGCCGGACACGCCGGATTCACCTACCGGACAGACCGGAACCACCTGCCGAGCACGCCGGAGCCACCTGTTCGACTCGCCGGAACCACCTGCCGGACAGGCCAATATCAACTGCTGGCTATGCCAGAACCACCTGGGGGACGGTCCGGAATCACCTGCCAGCCACGGCGGAACCACCT